>NC_036842.1:38544364-38553022 GCF_002910315.2 Salvelinus sp. IW2-2015 | reverse complement strand
TGTAAACAATTGTTGGAAAAATTACTTGTCATGCACAAAGTATAGATGTCCTAACCGACTTGCCAAAACTATAGTTTGTTAACAAGAAATTTGTGGAGTGGTTGAAAAACGAGTTTTAATGACTCCAACCTAAGTGTATGTAAGCTTCRGACTTCAACTGTATGTCCTAGCAGTCAGGTTGTTCCCATTATATTAACACTGGTCCTTGCGGGGGAAAAAAGAGTGAAAACCAATCATGTTCTGTTATAAGCTCCACCCGGCACAGCCAGAAGAGGACTGGCCACCCTTCAGAGCCTGGTTCCTCTCTAGGTTTCTTTCTAGGTTCCTGCCTGTCTAGGGAGTTTTTCCTAGGCACCATGCTTCTGAATTGCTTGCTGTTTGGGGTTTTAGGCTGGGTTTCTGTATAGCACTTTGTGACATCGGGTGATGTTAAATAATAAAAAAAGGCTATATAAATAAATTTGATTGAAATGAAACCAAACTCAAGAAAACAGTGAATATAGGCAGGGCGTGGGAGTAGTTAAAGCGAGACGCAGACATTTTCAGTTATTTATTACACCTTTTAACAATGAGATCTCCACACGCAATCGCCCTGCTCTCACAAAACCTTCCCCTTTTACCTTCTTCGCTCAACCTCTGTGCGGGATCCTGGGGTTATCCATATGTGTTTTTTACACATTTTGAAATCCTATACACCAAACTATAACAGCAGTCTCTCACAAGGCTCTCTGTTTTCCATGGATTCTCCCTGGTGTCTGCTTAGRGTCTCTTCCTCTCGTCTGGCAATAGGATATCTCTTAGGAGACCTCCTCCTAGTTTTGAGGCTCACATGTCTCTCTTTATCCAGATCCCCCCCCCCCACTGCTTATATTGGCTGTCTCTATACTATAGCTAGGCTATACATCAGAGCATAAAATCAGTCTTGTTCCATAGGGATGTAGTAAGTATTTCATATCTGACACAATGTACTGGGAAGTTAACAAAGGGGTCATATGATTGGAACATCGAAACATTTCCATTCAGGATCTACCCCAGTGTTTTACCCAAAAAGGCTCAGGATTTACCCCAGTGTTTTACCCAAAAAGGCTCAGGATTTACCCCAGTGTTTTACCCAAAGGGGCTCAGGATTTACCCCAGTGTTTTACCCAAAAGGGCTCACGATTTACCCCAGTGTTTTACCCAAAAAAGCTCACGATTTACCCCAGTGTTTTACCCCAAAAGGGCTCACGAATTACCCCAGTGTTTTACCCCAAAAGGGCTCACGATTTACCCCAGTGTTTTACCCCAAAAAGGCTCAGGATTTACCCCAGTGTTTTACCCCAGTGTTTTACCCAAAAGGGCTCACGACTTACCCCAGTGTTTTACCCAAAAGGGTCAGACTCCTCGGTTTCCATCTACTTGGGCTGGCACGCATGTCTCACTGGGCCATGGCTCCGGCGGACCTGCTCTCACTTAGAGACAAAGCCAGGCCACTGGTACTTTTCAGCTGTCATTTACATAACAAGGGTTAACTGTGGACTTTAACACCTTCTCACAAAGCAACTGTTTTGATTATGCAGAGGTTGTTGATTCTGCTTTTCACAAGTCCTCTCTGTCAGCCCTAGATATGGAAACCCCATGTCCCTAGTATAGCATCAGGGTGGAACACTGGTGTTACTGTGGAAAAGCAGTGCTAGAGAACCTCCTTTCCTTGTAAATAGCTTCCCAAAGCTGAAAACTGCAGCGACGCTAAAAGGGAAGCATGTTCGGAGTTATGACCYCAGGGTTGCTAAGAATTCTTCTGTTCCCAGAAGTCTGTAGGGAGAGAGCGCTTCATATTCAATATGCGTTAGACATTGGGAAATTCGSTGTTGGTTTCTCAAGGGTATGAAGAAGAAATAGTCCTTTCAAAGTTGTAATATTTATCTGGTTTAGATTTTTATTTTAATGTATGATTTGGTGAATAAATATTTTCAAATAGACTCTTTTAATCTGCTGTGAAATCTGTATTTTACACTATTCTCATGTGGATGTCGTCTCTGTACTGCAGAAGTCCTGGGATGAAGGTAGTAGGGGAAGCTTATGCCCCTGCGCTTCACCTACAGCTAGAGAGAAGCTCTGGATCCAGAGACACGGACGTGAGGATGCTTCGCAYCATCGTAGATTACGTAAGACATCTACATTTGTATGACATATTTAGAACACTAGTGTCTTAATGATAAACATTGGCTTTACTATGTTGAGTTTTTCAATTTTAAAATGGTTTGCCTTGATTCTTGAGTGTTGCTCATAGGTGAGTGTTTTTACCTTACGTTACATATGAAGGAAGTACTGTAGAGATATGGATACCATGAGTTTCTTTAGGTTAGGTTTTGTTTGATGGTTCTACTGTTCTTCATTGACCAGTGTTTGGAGAGAGAGATCGCACTCACCCTAGCTCGGTACTTGGATAAAGAGGAGCGGTTTCTCCCTCCGCCTTCGTAAGTTTATCAAATATATATWTTTTTATATATATTAACATAAAGGTTATGTATGCAGTTTTTTTGTTGTAAATTAGTAGAATATCTATTGGAAGTTATCATAGGATTGAAAGATGACATTTGCCATGACTGCCCCACTGTCTGCAGGATCCGGGTAGTGGTCACCATCGAGCAGACAGAAGAGGAGATTGAGAAAGCTGCGTCCTGCATCAAAGAGGCAGCTCTGGCTATCCTCAAATGATTCCTGGCTCCTGAACAACCAGACCTGGAGTTCTCCGTTCTCAGTTTGCCGACATTCCCAGGATTCACCTCCAGGCTTCGCAGAGCATCAWTTGACAGGGAAGTTGGAAAGGTCCATCAAGGCATAGCCAGGTGCGTTCATCCACAAACTCGAGGAGGAGAAGACTCAAGGGTGGACAACACTTTCTGTGAGGAGCGTTGTCGATTTTTAAATCAGATTATCCTTCTCACAGCTACTTATTTATGTTTGACCTCCCATTTGCTGACGGTCCTCATTCACCTTCTCACGTATAAATGAATGTAAAATCTGGGCCTCGTCCCCCAACCGTCATTCAGTTCACTATCTGTTTGAATGAAGGTTGAAAGTCTTAACTAATAAACAATAAATATTTGTAACCAAGAGCTGGTTCATTTTGTAAGTCAAATTACTTTAAAAAACATTTTTTTTTTTATACATACTTTATTGTGAAACTGTTTTTGTTTTTTATATACTTCTACACCTGCACTGCTTGCTGTTTGGGGTTTTAGGCTGGGTTTCTGTACAGCACTTTGAGATATCAGCTGATGTACGAAGGGCTATATAAATAAATTTGATTTGATATACTGACAAAAACCAAATTGTGTATACTATGATTTTCCTTCTTTTGACTAAATGTTAGATTGTATTCCAAAAAGAGTTTAATATTATCGCACTGCGTTGTATGAAATGCACCTATTTCGTTTTTTTTTGTCTTGTATACTAATTCATATTTGATTCCAAGCGGTCACTGATTTTAAGCCTTGCGAGATTGGTAAGATGTGAAAGAGAAACAATCGCCCCACTTGGCATCATGGTTAGTTCAGCCTGCATTTACACCCTGACGGTATTTATCATTGGGGATTTCTTTTTATGTTAGGCTCTTTGTGAACGTATTACAATTTTGTTCTGTTACTGATCATTAAGTAACTTGCCTCAGTGTTTTTACGTGTTTTAAATTYTTTGATTTGAACAGTTAATTTTCTTCATTAGATCACATAAATGATTGTTACACAGAATGAATTGCATACAAATTTCACCGAATGTAATTTGAGAGTTTTAACACATGCCAACTTGAATATAAATATATTTGCACTGTATTTGCACTGTGATGCACATCAATCTCGTTTTCATGTTGAAGCCTATTGTTGAGTGACATAATGACACTACTGCAAGACACACTAGTGTCACTTATTTTGTAACACAAAGACATACTCACTGGTTCATTTATACAACATCCAATATGCAGTATATTATGTGCCTTTGTGTTGCTAACTGTGCTATCAATTTGATTGACTATTAATCAAATAAATGGGTAAATGGTAATTTAGTATCATTTTTTTGTGGGGGGGGGTCGTCATCAAACCGGGATGGGGCTGGAGCAATGTAACCACTCCTATTTATGGATCATCCAAGGACAGGACATCCATGATATCTAAATGATAGTTTTAACCATGTTGAGGCTATACAGTGTTTGTTTACGTTTACAAACATTGGAGTAAAACAAGTTAATACTTTGGGTTCTGATGGAAAACAACTGTTGAACTAATAAGTTCATGAGGGTTTATACTCTATATTCTTCAAGAATCAATGGGTATATAATTAATTTAAAAGTCCCYAAATGTATGTAGAAATCGCATATTTCGGCTTTAAAGGTTAGTAAAATTATTGTAAAAAAAAAAAAAAAAAAGTTCCTTATTGTAGTTATCGACCAATGCGCACGTGACGCGCAAATGATCCACAAAGTAGACCTCTCAGAAACAYTGTTGCGCTTCAAGGTTTTTAACGTATCACATATTTCGCCCGTAGATGGCGCTTCTCCCACAACACAAAGCGCCCCAAAGTTGCTTCACTCCTTGGGGGAGAGATCCATGCTACGTCATGTGTGAAGAAAGCTGACGTTTTTAACTAGGATACTTCGGGCAACAGTTAAGGAAGGAATAGCGACTCTCGACGGTCTCCCTCTGAATGCACTGGATGAAATTCGCCGTTATTTTTCAGAAAAAACTAGCTACTATAAACAGGAGTTTCGTTTATTGCACACCGTAGTTTTTATCCCATTGAGTGCTACTTACTACTTCAATTTTTCCCCAGACGAATTCAATCTCCCAAGATAATAATTGAAATACCTGTAGTGCATATCGGATGAGACTTTCCTAGGTCAAGTTTCATAAAACTGCATGAGCACTTTGTGGAACCATGGCATGGATAAAGAGTGGTGTTTTGATCAAGCTCTTCAAAAGCTTCCTTATTGCGGTTTTATTGGCTCCAAGTTTGAGATCCGCAGGTAAGTGCTCCTTTGGAATTCGCAGTTATTTATAACTTCGTGTTATACMCTACTCTGTCACATTTTATGTCAGTGAGTACTCTCAAGTACTTTTAACTTGCGTAGTTAAATAAACCTTAAATAAGAAATGCCATCCGTTTCTGAAGTTTGAGCAATCATTTTCACACGCATAAATATGTAAWTCTTATTCTGTGTTGCATCGCAGGGATAGGTTCTGAAAGAGTTGATTGGAAAACTTGAAGTGGTTTCTTTTCCTATGATTCCTGTCGTACTTCTTCCAGTTCTTTTCTTGTCTGTGGGACGTTTGGATTTGGTTCAACAAGCACGTCCATTGTTGTTGGGGCGGGATACATTCAGMTTGTGATGATCAGACCTCGGTCATTTTAAATCAAGGTGCTAGTGGAGCAGGAGAGTGTGTTTTCCTCATCCTATTAGGCCCGCTTATTCAAGGAATAGAATAMAGTGGTGCACTGTATTGGACAAGTTCAAAATGTAGCTATCTTTGTCCTGTTTTTGATGTGTATGTTCTGAAATGTTGTCGGCCTACAGACTGAACTGAAGAGGCTGTTTTGGTGCCATGACACTAAATGTGTCCATCGTATGATATTCAGTATCCATCTCCTATAAAACCAAGGAATACTAGGCAGAGGCCACGGTTGGTGAAGGTGTTAATCAGTTGCCTATTTGAAAGTGATCTCTTGTCTTTGTCAGTCTTGCTAATTCATTTAGACCCTGGTGGGGGGTGACAGATGTTGGGATTTCCTGTTTTCAGCTTGGGTCCCCAGGTCCTGCCATWTGGTATCAGGTCAAAGGGGGGTAGGACAGAGATTTAGGACCATMTAGGCCTAACTTGTATCTCCAGGTCCCCTCAAAGGACCTTCCAATAACATATAAAATAACGTAATTTACTACCTTAGTAGAATTAAATTGGTTCATGATTGGGGGAAAAGACTATAGGCCCATTTGATTTGAAAGGAAAAAATGGTATAAGTTATGGAACTCCTATGGAATTGCTTTCAATTGCAGTGGATTTTTTTTTAACGACAAATCAAGCTAAAGGGTTTGCTCTTTTCACCTGGGGTGGTTAGTTCGTTTTTACAAATTCTGTAACTTATTGGCTACTGGTCATGCAGGCTTTTTTTTTTTTTACTGGCTGGCGCAACAGTCTCTCATCCAGGGGTTTGGGTATAAATAGAATAGAAGTGTCTGTTGATGGGGCCAGGCWCAGCTTGGCCTGGGGAGGTATGTGAAGGGGGTGAGAGGGGGCAGGGGGTATCCACAGAAGGCTCACCTCTTCTGCTCCMTACTCACATCCCATCAAAAGGTGTTGGGGGATATTCAAACTGGCCATTGACATGCTAATAGTTTCACTTGCTAATAACCGGCCCTTGAACTTACAGGCCTATAGTCTTTACCATCGAACAAAGGAGCYTTTCTCCTCTAAAGAGTAGTTGATTTTTAGAATGTGAAAGTGTTGAGGCTGTCTTTTAGTCTTGAGTTSATGTCTATCCTCTTTAACTGTAATTATTATGCATACATGGTGTTTTAAATGCACCTTTTGTATGACTTTTCTTGAGAAAACATTATTTACATTAAAGGCTATATGGGTTTTATTTATTTATTTAACATTTATTTAACTAGGCAAGTCAGTTAAAGAACAAATTCATATTTACAATGACGGCCTACACCAGCCAAACCTGGGCGATGCTGGGCCAATTGTGCGCCGTCCTATGGGACTCCCAATCACGGCCTGTTGTGATACAGCCTGGATTCGAACCAGGGTGTCTGTAGTGACGCCTCTAGCACTGAGATGCAGTGCCTTAGACCGCTGGTCCTCCTTGTATGTTCAAGCCATGGCAATATCCAGGTATGTCAACGTGGTGATAACTGGTCCTCTTCATTTACTTCTAAAACAACTTTGTGTTCATACAACTCATTTTTTTTCTTCATCACAAGCAAAACCATAACATACCTTTTCCAGTGTTTCTCCCTGCAGTGCCCAACCCTAATGCAGTTTGAAACTTGCAATAGTAACAGCAGGTCAAAACGATTGATGTCTGGCCCCTTTTTCGGTGTAGAGTAAACAGACCATGCTTGGTGTTGCAACYAGGTGCCCTCTAATTTAGTGATTTGAATTAGTTTAAGAGCATAATAAACACATKTCTCATGGTAGTGGATCACTTATATGTGGTTTGTAATACTAACCAATAGCTTTGCTACAATCACAACACACAACCGGTGATGCTATTAACAGAACTGCCTCACACAATTTTATTGAGGGGAACTATTGATAATAGTCGCAGGGCAGGGGACTTGCAGAAGAAGAGTTACAAACAGGGCAGGTTTCTCTTTTGGCTTTTTTTTTTAGCTGCCTCCACTATCAACTTCGCCCCTCAACCCCTCCTTTCCTCCTTCGCCTCAACTCTCCCACCCCCAACCCTCTCCCTTCTGCCTCCTTTTGCTATCAACTCTCCCACCCCCAACCCTCTCCTTTCCTCCTGCTATACTCTTCGCCTTTCCTCTCCGCATAACTCCCCCACGCCCATACTCTCCCTTTCCTCCTTCGCTATCAACTCTCCCACCCCAACCCTCTCCCTTTCCTCTTCGCTATCAACTCTCCCACCCCAACCCTCTCCCTTTCCTCCTCGCTATCAACTCCCCCCAACCCTCCCTTTCCTCCTTCGCTATCAACTCTCCCACCCACCCTCTCCCTTTCTCCCTTCGCTATCAACTCCCACCCCCAACCCTCTCCCTTTCTCCTTCGCTATCAACTCTCCCCCACCTCTCCCTTTTCCTCTTGCTATCAATCTTCCTCTCCCTTTCCCCTTCCGCTATCAACTCTCCCACGCCCCACCCTCCCTTTCCTCCTTCGCTATCAACTCTCCCACCCCAACCCTCTCCCTTTCCTCCTTCGCTATCAACTCTCCCACCCCCAACCTCCTCCCTTTCCTCCTTCGCTATCAACTCTCCCACCCCCCAACCCTCTCCTTTCCTCCTTGCCTATCACTCTCCCCCCCAACCTCCTGCCTTTCCTCTTCGCTACACTCTCCCACCCCAACCCTCTCCCTTTGCTCCTTCGCTATCAACTCTCCCCACAACCCTCCCCCTTTCCTCTTCCGCTATCAATCTCCCACCCCAATACCCTCCTTCCTCCTTCGTTCAACTCTCCTCTCTTTCCTTCACGCTATCAACTCTCCACCCCTCTCCCTTTCCTCTTCGCTATCAATCTCACCACCCTCTCCTTTCCCCCTTCGCTATCAACTCTCCCCACCCAACTCTCTCCTTTCCCCCTTCGCTATCCAACTCCCCCCACTCTCCCCCCCTCCCTAACTCTCTCCAACTTCCTTCCCCCTCGCTATCACTCTCACTCACCCCCAACCTCTCCCCTTCCTCCTCTCCGCTATCACTCTCCCACCCTTCTCTTTCCTCCTTCGCTATCAACTCTTCCCCCCCACCTCTCCCTTCCTCCTCGCTATCAACCTCTCCCGACTTTCCTTTCTCTTCCGCTATCACAACTCTCCCCACGCGCACCCTCTCTCCTTTCCTCCTCCGCCTATCACACTACCCGACCCTCACCATCCCTTTCTTCCTCGCTATCAACACTCTCCCACCCCCCAACCTCCTCCCTTCCCCCTCGCTATCAACTCCTCCCCAAC
>NC_036842.1:38525484-38544218 GCF_002910315.2 Salvelinus sp. IW2-2015 | reverse complement strand
TGAGCCATGCCAATAGCATAGCTTGCAAATGCCATTTTGGCAAGCTTTACATTTGTTGTGTCCTCTAATGCATTACAATTTGGCATAGTGAGGCGTACCTTTTGTAGGCTTGGCAGCTTTCCTAATTGCATAGTCTAATTTGGATATTATATAAATGTTCTCTCACTCACTAACTCAACACATGAAGGGGGTTCATATCCAATGTGCCCTTCATGCCTATAAGGAGTAGTTCGTTGCCAGTGTCAGAGAACAGTAATTGTCTCCTTTGTCCTGTAATTACCAGCTGGTGACAACTGTGAGAGAGAAACTGACATGGTAGTTGACGTGTTGATGTACACAGCACTCCCCTCCAGCAGAACAGGAGCGAGGAGGAGAGGCTAAGATATGGTGTGTCAATAGCTGAGCAGCTATACACGAAACCCATGCAGATGTGCACCAACGATGACATGCAATGTCAGCATAGAGAACACAGTGTCAGCATAAAGGCCTCATTGTGCGTTCTCAGGTTGTGGTCAGTGGTTCCTATATGCTCGTCCCCAATCCTCTCCCGTTCCTCCTCCGCTATCAACTCTTCCCCCGACCCTCTCCCTTTCCTCCTCCGCCTATCAACACTCTCCCCCGACCCTCTCCCTTTCCTCCTCGCTATCAACTCTCCCCCGACCCTCTCCCTTTCCTCCTCCGCATTCAACACTCCCCACCCCCCAACCCTTTCCTCCTCCGCTATCAACACTCTCCCACCCCCAACCCTCTCCTCCTCCGTATCAACTCAACCCTCTCCCAGTGGTTCCCTATAAGCTTATCCCAAAGAATAAAAATCCAAACACAGAAACCTTAATGCTGATTAAGCACGGAGCTTTAACTGACCATGGTCCATATTCTTAAAGAGTCTTAGAGAATTGAGTGCTTATTTTTTTGRCTTTTTATATCATAATGAATAACATTTACATGGACAGGYAGACCTGATCCTAGATCAGCACTCCTAGTCTGAGACTCCTTATGAATACGGGCCCAGACGAAGCATCCCAGGTGGATTAATTACCCCGAGAAAGCCATGCTGGGTTGTGGAAACGCGACTCTTCTTGGGCATACCTGAAGTTGTGGGAGAAGAGCTCCATTTGTAATCAAGGGGGCCTTGGCTGGAAATGAGATCTCAGCATCACGTCATTAGATAATCAGACACATGTGGGGAGTGCTGAAAGATGCCAGGATGGAGGGAGAAGAGAGACACGGAAAACAAGAGGGCTGATCGGATCTGCCTCCTGCAAGAGCAGGTGGAGCTTTAAGTTCTGCTATTAGAAGACACATCTGTAGGGTCCCAACCAGCCTTTCTTGCTAGGCTTCTAGTCATGCTAGTGACTAGGAAAATATAGGAAGTCTAACCCTGTCTGTTGTCTAACCCCTGAAACACAGTTACGTGTTGTCCATGATATTTTAATTTTAATAAGTTTGATATCAAATGGATTTAAAGGCATACTAGTCTAGTAGGTCCAGGATGATACCAGTATCGCGATACCGTTTAGTATCGTGCCAAGGAACAAAACACGAAGCGGATGGAACTTCTTTAGGAAAACATCTCTAATGTTGGAAACAAACATCATTATATTGTCATCCAGAGTCACATGTATTTATTTAACAAGCTATAACACACAAMGTTTTACATACAGCAGGTTTTTAAAGGATCAAAGAGTTTATTCTGAGTTGTGTTTTGATTTTACAGTGGGAAAAATATTGTGTTACTGGTATTGTCACATCCCCACTAGTCTGTCATATTTTTTTGTCAAGTTTTCCCCTGGTGTAACTGACWTTTTTTTTTATCAGACAAAATATTCCATGCCCTCTGTGTAATTCTTGCATTCTAATCAATAAAAAAAAAATAGAACTCTCTCTCTCTCTCTAAAATATGTATTTATTTGTGTCAGTCATTTGTCTTCTCACACCTAAAATTTTACACAAGGCGCTCATTTTACTTGGTGTGATTGACAGCCATTACCCTCTGTGCCAAGCTTGTTCTTGACATTTGAGAGTTTTCCAAGCCATTCTGTTGGATGACTAACGTCCGTGGAATTTGTGCTGACTCTGTAACTTATGATTTTCTTCTGGCAGTTGGAGGGCCCTAATTCATCCACACACCGCATTAAAGCCACATAGTAACATTTTCTTTGGGCCACCCAAAGCACAGCTCCGGAATAGTCGCTCAGAGCTGCGGTCACGGAGTAGAGAGTAAGCCTAAGYAAGGCTTGACACAAACCAACAGCAGTCCTATTGTATCATTAATTTCCCCCTTATTTCATAGAGTAACGTGAACAAACTGAAACGTGTAACAAGACCATTCCATGTTTTTATTCTCAGCTTGGTTGTAGGTCTACGAACTTGGATCTCTTGGTATTATTATTTGACCATGCTGGTCATTTATGAACATTTGAACATCTTGGCCATGTTCTGTTATAATCTCCACCCGGCACAGCCAGAAGAGGACTGGCCACCCCTCAGCCTGGTTCCTCTCTAGGTTTCTTCCTAGGTTTTGGCCTTTCTAGGGAGTTTTTCCTAGTCATGCTTCTACACCTGCATTGCTTGCTGTTTGGGGTTTTAGGCTGGGTTTCTGTACAGCACTTTGAGATATCAGCTGATGTAAGAAGAGCTATATAAATAAATTTGATTTGATTTGGTCCCCATTTTGTTTGGAACCTTCAGGCTTACACTCTGATTTAAGCTGAATCAATTTCTAAGTTAGGTRAGGGCATCAGTATACCAGAGAAGTAAAATAGTAGGGCATAAAAMAACACCAGAATCTGTGTACTTTCATGTAATCTGGACAGCTCTATTTGGATAGTCCCTCACAGCTTCACAGACGTTCAACAAACTATATGCATAGATTTATTGAAAGTCAACTGCTACTCCGCTGACATCCGTAACTGTTTATTATCGTCGTCCGCCCTAGCTGTAAAAGTTGGCCTAGTTGTTGCGTGCTACAGATGGCTCTCAATACATGAAACGGACGGCATGTGTTTAGTTAGTTGAATAGTGAACACCAGGCCTCAATCATCTGTAAAGGAACATCTAAATTGTTACAGATTCTGTTGCACTGGTTTCGGTGAGATGAGGCGGCGGTAATGTAAACCGTACTGTTCTAGGGTCAGTTTACTCTTCATATCTTAAAAGGAATTCATATATTAAAATAAAAATCTGACCTCAGATCAGCTCTTAGGAGTAACTTGGTTCAAGATGGTTGAAAACCACACTGGGAGATCCAGTGATTTATGGTGAGGGAAAAGGTCAGAGTCTAACCAAACTCAAAGATGAACATTGACTTTTCAGTGGAAAGGAATATTAATGCGGTTGCCTTCTGTTGGAAAATTGGATCTCTCCTCTGTCCCTGGTGCAACACTAATGTGAAGGTAATTCAAAATGTTTTGAGAGCGATTTATAATCCCCCCCCCCCATCCTCAATCTGGAAATGTGCACGAGGCATAGAAAGGTAAACACAGGCAAATTGAATGTTCTTAAATCGCTAAAAATCTGCTTTGCTGTACCAGTCTCCTCCAAGAATGGATCATATTTCATCGGTAGAAAACCATAAACCAAGGACGTGTCATTAATGCGGTTGCTTTAGCACCAACAGCTCAGCCTTGCTGCCTCTATGTGTGTCTCCGCAGGGGTCTAGAACTCTTGGTCGTAATTTCAACATCAATATGAGTATTTTTGTGGAATTTCTCTCCTACCGTTTTAAGTGCCGTGTTTTTCTTGTATCTTTCAGTCAGATTTATGATTGCAAAAAAACAGCACTGAAACCTAAATCGCAACTAATTTATTATGACTACTTTAGTACATTGTAGTCAGTGAAAATTACCTTGAGTTACTCCTCCAAATGAAACTATACCTTCTTGGACCTAGCTCCTATTCAACAGAAAGCCAGGCTAGCCAATGATTGAAAAAGCTTGCACTCTTAAAGATAATGACTTTTGTCCYTGACCTGCAGTGGTCTTTATTTTTTTGGCTGGAACATTCATTTGACGTCGTTGATTGGGCAAAATTATCCTGATTGCATGTAACACAGAGCCGTGCCTATTTACCCATAATGTGAACACATCCAACTAATTGCCTTCGGTGCTACAGTGAAGGAGAACCACTCCTGCTGAGAAGGACCATAAGAAAACCAGCAGTACCTCCCCTTTAGTACAGCTCAGGGTGTTTTGTGGAGGAAATTGCTCATTCCATAGCTAGTATACTTTTAATGATGTTAGAAGTGACTGTATTTACTACAATACACTGTATTCAAGATGGCTAATCAGAAAGTCTAGAAGATTGTCATAACCTCTAGGTTTGGTTCTTTCTCCTCTGCCTCTCTGCCTCTCTGTCTCTCTGTCCGTTTTGATTGTAAAAGGGATCATAGGACTCTGTCAGATGATAGTTACAGGGAGTGAAAGATGGTCAAAGCCAGGGATGTGTACATAAGAGGATAGGCGTAACTTGAAAATAAAGATAAGAACGGATGTCGGCAAGGAAAATGACTTCAAATGATATTTAACAAGGGAGGGAAATATTCTCCTGGATGAAATCCTAGCGATTTAGAAAATGTGCCGTTGGAATTGTCTGAAATTGTTTCTTTAGTTAGGAACAGGTAATCTTGGCATTCCTGAAWCKWTTWWTTTMRWYKAAAWWAAWMGWTATCTCAGATAATTAGATTTTCACACAAATTAGCCATTGTAATGTATAGGATTCAGTTAATATCAATAACTGTAGTACCCAACATCCCATCTGGACCAAATGGTCAAAAGCCAACCATACTACAATATGACCACCAAGAAGATGCGCGGGACCAATCGCGTCTCACCCAATCACCCAACAACCTACGCCACATCCACCTTTCCCAACACCAGCAAATCCTACGCCAACAACCAGCCAATGCCTACCCCCAATTCCACTCAACGAACCGAGTGCACATATCCCAACCGCCAACAAGCCCAGACGCACAATTCCCACCTTCCCACAAACCACGTGCAATTCCCCCCAAAACCATGCAATTCCACTCCCCAACAGACAACAGCAATCCACAACACACGCCACGGCCACCACCACCAACAGATACTCAAGCAACATCCTCAGCTGGCCAATCCGCACTGCATCAACAAACCCCCGCCCAATCTCCAACCCACATCCTACACGCCAATCGCACAACCAGCCAATCCCACCCACAACCACGCCAACCATCACAACCCAACAACCTACGCCAATCCACCCACAACCACGCCAATTCCCACCCAACCAACCACGCCAATCCACCAGCCAACCCACCACTCACGCCAATACAACCACCCAGCCCAACCACACCAATCCAACCACGCAATCCCACCCCCAACAAACCCACCGCCAATCCACCCAACAACCACCGCCAATCCCACCCAACAACCACGCCAATCCCACCCCAAAATCCAACCTGTAACAAGTATCAGTTCTCTATGTTTACACAGTAGTATGAACTGCCGCTTGGATTATTGCCTCTCTCATACTATGTAACGTATTCCCTGTGAATTTGGAAATCTATTCTTTCCCTGTATTAAATAGATCACAACATTGTCTCTGCAACTTTGGTAGAAACTCAATAGATTTTGCTCATGATGAAAATACAGTGTGATCATCCTCACAATCACGACAGTCGTCCATGAAAGTGATTCATTTGTCCTTCTCTTAGGCTTAATCTGTGCCCAGGAAACGGACCTTTGTGTGTGTGGTGGTTTATTCCCTTCCAGTTACTGTTGACCATTCTGGTGTACAAGCAAACCATTAGGCTACAGCAGTTGTAATGGTTTCAATATTATGGTCTTCAATGGTAAAAGTCCAAACACACATTGTTTTGTAATTGGGTTGCGTTGGTTTAATGGAAAATGTCACTAATCAACTACATACAGTGAGGGAAAAAGTATTTGATCCCCTGCCTGATTTTGTACGTTTGCCCCTGACAAAGAATTATCAGTCTATAATTTAATGGTAGGTTTATTTGAACAGTGAGGACACAGAATAACACAAAAATATTCCAGAAAAATGCATGTCAAAAATGTTTATAATTGATTTGCATTTTAATGAGGGAAATAAGTATTTGACCCCTTCTCAATCAAAAAGATTTCTGGCTCCCAGGTGTCTTTCATACAGGTAACGAACGGAGATTAGGAGCACACTCTTAAAGGGAGTGCTCCTATCTCAGTTTCTTACCTGTATAAAAGATACTGTCCACAGAAGCAATCAATCAATCAGATTCCAAACTCTCCACCATGGCAAGACCAAAGAGCTCTCAAGGATGTCAGGAGACAAGATTGTAGACCTACAAAGCTGGAATGGGCTACAAGACCATCGCAAAGCAGCTTGGTGAGAGGTGACAACAGTTTCTGTGATTATTCGCAAATGGAAGAAAACAAAAAGAACTGTCAATCTCCCTCAGCCTGGGGCTCCATGCAAGATCTCACCTCGTGGAGTTGCAATGATCATGAGAACTGGTGAGGAATCAGCCCGAACTACACACGGAGGAGATCTTGTCAATGATCTCAAGGCACCTGGACCATAGTCATCAAGAAAACAATTGGTAACACACTATGCCGTGAAGGACTGAAATCCTGCCAGCGCCCGCAAGGTCCCCCTGCTCAAGAAAGCACATATACATGCCCGTCTGAAGTTTGCCAATGAACATCTGAATGATTCAGAGGACAACTGGGGTGAACGTGTGTGGTCAGATGAGACCAAAATCGGAGTTCTTTGGCATCAACCCAACTTGCCGTGTTTGGAGGAGGAGGAATGCTGCCTATGACCCCAAGAAACCATGCCCCACCGTCAAACATGGAGGTGGAAACATTATGCTTTGGGGTGTTTTTTCTGCTAAAGGGACGGACAACTTCACCGCATCAAAGGGACCGATGGACGGGGCCATGTACCGTCAAATCTTGGTGAAACCTCTTCCCTCAGCCAGGGTATTGAAAATGGGTCGTGGATGGGTATTCAGCATGAAATGACCCAAAACACAGGCCAAGGCAACAAAGGAGTGGCTCAGAAGAAGCACATTAAGGTCCTGGAGTGCCTAGCCAGTCTCCAGACCTTAATCCCAATAGAAAATCTGTGGAGGAGCTGAAATTCGAGTTGCAACGTCAGCCTCGAACCTTAATGACTTGAAGAAGATCTGCAAAGAGGAGTGGGACAAAATCCCTCCTGAGATGTGTGCAAACCTGGTGGCCACTACAAGAAACGTCTGACCTCTGTGATTGCCAACAAGGGTTTTGCCACCAAGTACTAAGTCATGTTTTTGCAGAGGGGTCAAATACTTATTTCCTCATTAAAATGCAAATCAATTCATAACATTTTTGACATGCGTTTTTCTGGATTTTTTTTGTTGATATTCTGTCTCTCATGTTCAATAAACCTACATTTAAATTATAGACTGATCATTTCTTTGTCAGTGGGCAAACGTACAAAATCAGCAGGGGTCAAATACTTTTTTCCCTCACTGTATAGAGCTGTTTCCTGACAACTTTATTGAAAAACAGAAGACTGCCATCAATTCATTATTTTATTAGGGTTTTCCCAATTTTTTAGTCCCTAGCCCATTTCTCCATCAGTTTTGGGCTTGTAGGAAAAGTCTTCATATGAGAATTGCATCGGGATAACCCTCTCAGAGAGAGGCCACTTGTTGGACTGTTCAAGGAGAGTTTGGTTGAKGCTTTAGGTTTATAAGAGAAGTGAAACAATTCAAACTGAATGGCTTTCATGGAYGACTGGCTTGAATTGTGAGGATGATTACGCAATTTATTTTCATCATGAGCCAAATCTATTGAGTTTCTACCCAAAGTTGCAGAGGAAATGTTGTGATCTATTTAATAAACACAAGAGACCAGCAAAATGGATAAAAGTGTGGCGGTATAGTATGAACAACGGCCAAAACCTAGTTACATCATATTATCAGACTACTTTATGGGAAATAATTCAACCAACTTCAATTACTAATTTCACAGAGCAGGTGAAAAACAACCAGATTCACAGGGAATACATGACATATTATGGAGAAGCAATTCTCCAAGCCACTGCCTCATACTACTTGTCAAACAGAGAGAACTAATTCTGTATACTGTTTGTTGGGGTGAGATTGGCGTGGGGGTCCATGGGTGGCTCTTGACAAAAAAAGGGGAGGAGGGGGGGGTTCCTCATGTCTTACTCATTGGTAGGAGGAAGTTTGGTCCAAATCGTTTGTTGGGTACTATATTTATTGAATATTATCTGAATCCTATACATTTAAATGGCCAATTTGAGTGCAATCAATTAGCTTAATTTCTCAGATAAAATTATATGTCAACAAAATAATGTTTTCCGGAATGATAATCGTACCTGTTAGTAACTACTACAGAAACAATCTGAGATGGTGGGTGTCAAACCTCTTTCTGGTGCATTTTGAGGTGGAACGACCCTGTAGTTCAGGGGCGTTGAACTCTTACCATGGAGGGCCTAGTGTCTGCAGGTTTTGGGTTATTCCTTTCTATTAAGACCTAGACAACCAGGTGAGGAGAGTTCCTTACTAATTAGTGACCTTAATTCATCAATCAAGTACAAGGGAGGAACGAAAACCCGCAGCCACTCGGCCCTCCGTGGAATGACTTTGACATGTGCTGTAGCTAGTTGGGTAATGGAGGTGTGGTGAGGTGTGGCTTCCATTATTGTCCGTCACATACCTGACCAGCTGAATCCAAAGGGGTTTTACTATCCACCCACCCCAGCACCAGGTGTTCCCAAGAGCCCAGTATTTCATCCACTGATACTCCAGCTCTGTAATAAACATGAAAGCCGGGACAAGGGGAAGGACACTTAAAATGCAGGAATGTAATAAAAGAATGTGAGGTGATAACGGTGGCGTGAGAGATGGGGATGGATTATTTGAGGTCCTCACTTGGCGTGAGGAATTTCCCTGACTCAACCAGCAGTGTTTGGTTCAGATTCCGGTTGAGAAGTTTGGAAGATGTCGCCCCCCCACTCGTAGTTTTCAGTAATGTTTTTCTTTGAATTTAGACAGGCTGGCTTTCTGGGGTGTTGCATCTGAGATATTTTGAGAGTTAACACGGGGCAAGGAAGGAGTTTTGAGCTTGTGGTTAATTTTGGCAAGTAGACCCTCGTTGTCCTGCCCTAATGTTTTTTGACAGTGTTTGAAAAATGGATCCGCTCTCTCCTGTTGACTTTTTTAAAACTATTTATTTGACCACATTCCTGCATGGAGTGTGTTGAGTATTTCCCTGAACTGTGGTGTCATGCCATATTAGTGGTTGTGACCGTCAGTGAGACAAAGGGAGATTGTGAATCAGGCTAAATACCTAAGTTAAGTTCAAGAGGTAAAGGAGCATTTTATTACACATGGCTTTTGTTGTTTAGTGTTGATTTGATTTGCCACAGATACAAATTACTATTTTTATTTAGGACATTAGCTCAAATGTCATAGTAATTTTTGCATTAGTTTCTTCTCCAAATGATATCATATAGAACATAAAAATGTAATTTGATAAAACTCCTCAAACCCGGTTCTTCAGGTAATTGCATTTGCTCTGACACTGATTTCAGTGAACCCTGAATATTTTATAGTAAGTTTCTTTAATATGTCCTAATCAGTTTCCATATGGCACAAGTATTTTCACTTCTCATGTGATATGAATGAGTGTTACAGCCTATTTATTTTTTCTAAATAATTTTCACATGTGCCTGCCTGGCAAATGTCTGTTTAGATTACAAGCTGTTTGGGCCCGTAATAAACCATTAGACCGTTTTCTCCGATCTGTTCCTAATCTACCTCGTAAACAGTCACAGGACGTTGTCTCATGTTTGATAGCACATACTTCCCCAACTGTGTAACCTTGTTTAAAGTCGACCGCCAGTTGTTTTTTTGTGTGTGTGTGTTTCTGTATATTTCTCTCTCCAGCCCGGGGCTCTTGTCTTGGCTTCRTCCCCTAACTTAATTAAAACAAATGGGCCTGGTTCCAAACACGTGTACTTCTCCACTGCCTCCTTTTGATCCTGACATTCTCCGCAGTGAAGTGAATAAAGTCTAGTGACCAAAAAATGCAAATATAATGATTGAACGGCACAACATCCCAACCAGGATGAACCTTCAACATTTGTCAACAATTGGCAGCGARGTTTCAAACCATGTGTAGCCTAAGCACTAGCATACACACAACCAGTGAAAAAGCATGATAGCTCGAATGTTTTAAACAACCCCAAATGAGAACACAMCATTCTCCTTCCAAGTGGATCGACCCTGTCCAATTTTGTTCCAAGTGTTTTTGTTTTCCTTTTACAGAAGAGTTAAAAACAGTCTCCCGCGAACGTGAGGAAATGACATGTGCGTAGTGGGGGGTTTAACAAGCCCCTTAGATAAAGTCTGTCCCTCCTCACACAGATGCTTTGTTAATCATAGCTTGGTGATGGAGGCCAAAGGAGGGAGCCTGGGAAGGAATGGGGGAGACATTTTCCCCGCTAGCCCAAATGCCTTCACTTACAAAGCTTTGTGCTTAATGATATATGCCCTTTTGCAATGTGAGAGCGTTATTCACAACCGGAAAGATGTACTCGAGGTAATGTCTGCATACTCTAGCTGTCAAAGAAAACGAGACAGACAGATGACAGTAGATGACACTCTGCATGCCATGTTCACTAATATTAAGGGTTTGTGTCCAAATCCAATGTCCTTCATCGGTAACAGAACARAGGTGACAATAATCTGTTTAGCACTGCGCTAACTTTATCTCAGAGCCAGTAAAATGTAAATGCAACATGCCACGAGGAGATGGTCCCCCTTCACAGCTTTCATTCCTCACCTCGTTTATTATCTTTGTCTTTTTAGGCCTCCAAATGGCCAAGGCTTCAAAGGGCAGTGCCTCCATTTTACGAGACGGCCATTGTTGTTTTAACCCAGCCACTGGGATGAAGTTACCGTGCGTAAGTTACCTTGACGATGAGGGCGAGCTCTGTCGCTGGTGGGGGAGATAGCATCTGAATCGGTAATATGGGGGGAGAATTCCATTTGTACGCAGACAAGCGATACAATCTCGCTGCATATGGAAAAACTACAGAGACACACAGCCAGTGTGTTAGCAACACTGTAAAAGTGCTGCTCTATTCCCATTGAAGGGATGTTTATCACAATGTGGACGAGCTTTCTCCTATGTCTGTCTGAACTGAAGTGAAATAGAGCTACTAGCCAAGGTCAGCACAGTGAAGGATTTAACTAGCTTGACTGATGATTGATTTGGTTTTCCTTACTCAGAAATGATGATGGGGAAATACAGGAAGGAGATGTAATTAAAACCCAGCATGGCTTCATACACCAGAACAGGAGCCAATTAGAGGAGCCCATACTGTATAACAAAGCCATGTTCAAGAAACCATCTTGGACTTTTATAATGCTTTTTCTGCAACAACCAATAATGCCTGTTGATGCTTTTATGTTTGGTGCATATGCTTCWAATTACAGACCTCCACCATCACTCGTTCCTGACGTTATGAGCTGGGAGGAGGGGCCTGTGGGGTTCTGATGTCATGTTCACAGMCCCCCCCCCCCCCACCCATTTGCTGATTAGAATCAGCCAGGAAAACTTTGTTTTTGTTTTTTCCACAAATTCCTGCCAAATTCCCACAGTGACATTTCAACTTTCAACCTGTGCTCACCAGTAAGTGGTTTGATAAATCGATCGTCATTGGGTGTTTGTATTGCCCCTGCTGCCTGAAAGCTAAGTTTCCACTGGTGGTCTCCGATTTTTAGATTACATTAGAAAACTTACCAGCGTACAATTACCCAGAGTTCCTCTCTCCCGTCCCTAATTAATCAGATACAGATGACAAGGATCATGTTTTCTGAGAGCTTGGTTGTCATCCAATGGGGTTGCAGATGTTTGTGACATCATTAAAAAACGACATGTTTTTATATCATTTTGATGTTTGGAGTGCGGCTCGTTTTCCTCTTGCTCTGTTTAAGTTACTCTTAGCCCGGCAGGAGCTGAAACAAAAGTGTTTGTTTCAGTATTAACGTCTTTGTGATACAAACACAACGGCCGCTCTGGGCGAGAAGCAGCGTCTCAACTGTTGATTTTACTTTTCTGACTTTGTGTTTTATTTTAATCACATCGTCTGGTTGTTAAGAGGTTTTCAAAGGATTTAAAGCATCCAGTAGCAAGTCAGCCTACGCAGAGTCGCCAGAAAACACTAACATCCGGTTTCCAGGGATACAGTATTTTCAACCTAWCAAGGGAACTCCACTCTGGTGTGTTTTTCCACCTGCTACATTAGGTTAGTACAGTAGACAGTAAAAGCCTGTATGGGATGGCATTTTGGTCCTTGAAAGGCTCAGATTTACTTAACATTTAATAAAAAGTTATAAAGGAATTCAAACTTGCTCATAAATCATGCATCAATGTCAATGATTTGTAGGGCTGTGACGGTCTTGGGGATTTTAGATGACGGTAATTGGCCYGCCAAATGAACACGGTCACCGTAATAACTGTTCGCTACGCTCCTGACTGCATGTGCTGCCAGAGAAATAGAACGAATAGAACAGGCATCCCCGTTCCAAGTCAATGATGGCATAATGGGTGGACTGGTGGCACTTTGCGAGTGTACCCATCGTAGCGAAGCAAGATGTAAAATCTGTGCTGTGATTTGTTGATTCAACTCTACTGAGTTGAATTACAAAAAAATACTCTATTACAAAAAAATACATTCTGTTGCATGAGCCAGTTAACATAATGTGAACAAACATTCTACATTACCATGGAAATTATTGCATCACAATATCAGGCAGCCATTGAGAGTTCGCCAGTCAAAATGCCAGGGTTAGAGGTTCCAAGRCTGTTCTGCTCATTCCGWGTGTGCTGCTGCTGCATTGTGGGTGGTGTTGCCTAGGAAACCGAAGACTCTTTTGCTTGTTTCAGCAAGGAGAGCAACAGTTTCATCACGTTGGTAAAAAATAAATTTTTGGCCCATAGTGCACAGCCTAAAAAAAGAACTAGAAGAATATATTTCCTGAAGAAAATGTGGTGTGCTTGTTTTTAAAGCATTTATGGTTTTAAGTTTTGAAAACGTTCATGTTTGTAGCTGAAATTGATAAAGAGCGGTAGCATATAAAATTTGTTCTTATTTTACACCCTTTTTCTCCCCAATTACGATCTTGTCTCATCGCTGCAACTCTCCAACGGGCTCGGGAGGCGAAGGTTCAGTAATGCATCCTCCGAAACTTGACCCACCAAACCGCGCTTCTTAACACCAGCCCGCTTAACCCAGAAGCCAGCGCATCAATGTGTCGGAGGAAACACCGTTCAACTGACGACCGAGGACAGCCAGCAGGTGTCCGACTCGCCACGCCACCTGGAGTCTCTAGATTGCGAMGAGCCAAGCTCCCCAGTAAAGCTCCCCCGGCCAAACCCTCCCCTAACCCGGACGATGCTGGGCCAATTGTGCGCTGCCCTATGGGACCCCCGATCACAGCCGGTTGTGATACAGCCCAGGATCGAACCTGGGTCTGTAGTCACGCTTGTAGTGATGCAGTGCCTTAGACCGCTTAAACCTAGCTAGATATGGAAACCTAGCAAGATGATGGAAACCTAGCTAGATGATGGAAACCTAGTCATGCTTTGCCTTCAGCAAGCACCCCTAATTATGGTTATCTCTTGGTAGGATAAACACGTTTTGTAGGATGAGAGTTCTCCTTTCCATTAACAACCACGCTTGTGAAACTAGAGCATAGCTATAACTAGTCCTATAGCRCCGAGTCCCCCCTGAACCAGACAGCTCCTTATCCTGACATTGTAAACTATTTTATAGGAAGTTGTATCATTATAGGACACATTTGTTTACAGATTAGATTAAGATCACAATGTCTTGTATTATTGTCCACAGAAGAAGAGGTGTAGCGGAGACCGATGAGAGGCTTGAACTAAGAGGTGGAGCGGAGAGAGATGAGAGGGTTGAACTATTAAGGAGGCAAAAGCAGTGGGACATAGTTATGCAGTACTACACGTCTGTATCCCAGCATTGAGGCTGGAGTTTAATGGACCAGTACACTTCTGTCCTCAGCCCAGGGCCCATAAGCCATATGACCAGTCAACAGAGACASACTACAAATGACAGAACAATGGCATGTTTGCCTGGTTATCCAGACTCCTTGCTCCGGCCAAACACTACACCACGTCCACGGACGTTAGTTTCTTCTCCTCAATGAGTCTGGATCTGATTACCTCCCCGACCCTTCACCGAACACATTCGGGGCCGTCTGATTGGTGCAAAAAACAATTGGTTGGGGCGGAGCCAGAACACACGTGGGTAAAGCAGTGGTTAGAAAATTCATAATTGACTTTTGATTGGTTAGAGACGGTCCAATTGCTGATTTACTTTGTTTTGTAAAACGCGCTCCTCGTCACCACAATTGACTTCAATGATGGTCTCAGACTAAAGTATGTAGCGAATGACAGAGCAGTGGAAGATTTGKGTTTGAGTGGTCATGCTAATGGTCTGTGACATACACACACAGATGTAACACTCAACAGACTGTAAAACCCAAGATGGGGATGTGAGTAGTGTGTCTGTGATTAACATAGATAAAGTAGTTATATTTATGTGCTGTTAAAGAGCCTGGTCATTGAGCTGTCTGATCCAGTTGAAGAGCCTCTTCATTGTGCTTCTCCTATCAGTCTCATGATGGCAGAAACTAGATGAAACCATACTTGGTATAATCTGCTTCATATGAAATGGTTAAATATGGTAATGTTACTATATTTCAAGATGCCACATGTTGAACTAGCTGCATAAATATCCACCATGTGCAGGAACACTTCCCTCCTTTTTAGACCTTCCCATGTACACTTATATTGTAGGATTTTAAACATGACTAAGATTTAAAAAATGTCACTTCATTAATTCCTCTTTCCACAACATATAGGCTACATTCCAGCTTGATTTTGGCACTTAAAGCCACAAGCGCTTGTATTCTTTATCCACCTGTCCAAATCGCTTATACGCCAAATACCTCCAATGTGTCAGACGATATTCCGTTTCTCATGAAGGAAAAATATAAACCCTCCAAAAGCAATTTGATCAAARTATTTCAACAGCCCAGTCAGTGTTATTTTCGTATTTGAATTGGAAGTTGTCTCTGATGCATCGAGAGAAGGTTGACGCCTGAGGTTTGAGCAGATGGTCTCTAAGCCTACCTGTTAGAATGAAAAGCTACGCATATTAAATGAAAAGGAATACCTCGACTCACCTTTTTATTTTTTTTGTGTGTGGTGACGAGCCATAAACGTAACAATGAACTAATTGTGAACAGTAATGTGTCTCCACCTCCTGGAACAACGTCAGTGGGTAAGACACCCCTGGCAGGGTCCCATTTTGAAAGGGGATGGGAACCACAGGCTGAGATGACTGACTGTTTTTCCAGACAGTACGTTTTCATAAATCCCTCTTTTCATACTGTTGGGTGTTAACTAGGAGCTACACTTCACACATGGTAAATCTAGCTTCTCTTTTAGGAGGAACCCCCAAAAGGAGCTCTAAACTTGGATGAGGTTCTTTCGTATTCATCCTCCATAGACTGTTGAAAGCCACTCCCGTCTGGCTGTTTTTGAGGCATAACACAGGATTTTCGTTTTCTTAGAAGTTTCTAATTTTCTCCTTAACATACACTCAATCTCTTTATGTCACTCTTTCTCTCTGGTATTTTGGCTAGGCTGTCAGGACACTGTGTGTGTGTGTGTGTGTGTGTGTGTTGTTCAGCTCATAGTGTCTCTCTGTTACTGTCCTCTCTTCCACTGACTGTTATGTTCAGCTCATAGTGTCTCCTGTTTACTGTCCTCTCTTCCACTGACTTGTTATGTTCAGCTCATAGTGTCTCCTGTTACTGTCCTCTCCTTCCACTGACTGTTATGTTCAGCTCATAGTGTCTCTCTGTTACTGTCCTCTCTTCCACTGACTGTTATGTTCAGCTCAATAGTGTCTCCTGTACTGTCCTCCCTTCCACTGACATACTGTTCAGCTCATAGTGTCTCCTGTTACTGTCCTCTCTTCCACTGACATACTGTTATGTTCAGCTCATAGTGTCTCCTGTTACTGTCCTCCCCTTCCACTGACATACTGTTATGTTCAGCTCATAGTGTCTCCTGTTACTGTCCTCTCTTCCACTGACTGTTGTTTCAGCTCATAGTGTCTCCTGTTACTGTCCTCTCTTCCCTGATGACTGTTATGTTCAGCTCATAGTGTCTCCTGTTACTGTCCTCTCTTCCACTGACATGTTATGTTCAGCTCATAGTGTCTCTGTTACTGTCCTCTCTTCCACTGACTGTTATGTTCAGCTCATAGTGTCTCCTGTTACTGTCCTCCTTCCACTGACATACTGTTCAGCTCATAGTGTCTCCTGTTACTGTCCTCCTCTCCTCCACTGACTGTTATGTTCAGCTCATAGTGTCTCCTGTTACTGTCCTCTCTTCCACTGATGTACTGTTATGTTCAGCTCATAGTGTCTCCTGTTACTGTCCTCTCTTCCACTGACGTACTGTTATGTTCAGCTCATAGTGTCTCCTGCTACTGTCCTCTCTTCCACTGACGTACTGTTATGTTCAGCTCATAGTGTCTTCTACTGTCATGACATTCATAATTATTTATGAAGTTACAGGTCTGTGAGAGCCAGAAATCTTGCTTGTTTGTAGGTGACCAAATACTTATTTTCCACCATAATTTGCAAATAAATTCTAAAAAAATCCTACAATTGTGATTTTCTGGATTTTTTTCTTCTCATTTTGTCTGTCATAGTTGAAGTGTACCTATGATGAAAATTACAGGCCTCTCTCATTTTTTAGTGGGAGAACTTGCACAATTGGTGGCTGACTAAATACTTTTTTGCCTCACTTGTGTGTGTGTGTGTTTTATATATATTTACTGTATAGAGATATTTATATATATATACAGTGGGGCAAAAAAGTATTTAGTCAGCCACCAATTGTGCAAGTTCTCCCACTTAAAAAGATGAGAGCGGCCTGTAATTTTCATCATATGTACACTTCAACTATGACAGACAAAATTAGGGAAAAAATCCAGAAAATCACATTGTAGGATTTTTTATGAATTATTTGCAAATTATGGTGGAAAATAATATTTGGTCACTACAAACAAGCAAGATTTCTGGCTCTCACAGACCTGTAACTTCTTCTTTAAGAGGCGCCTCTGTCCTCCACTCGTTACCTGTATTAATGGCACCTGTATGAACTTGTTATCAGTATAAAAGACACCTGTCCACAACCTCAAACAGTCACACTCCAAACTCCACTATGGCCAAGACCAAAGAGCTGTCAAAGGACACCAGAAACAAAATTGTAGACCTGCACCAGGCTGGGAAGACTGAATCTGCAATAGGTAAGCAGCTTGGTTTGAAGAAATCAACTGTGGGAGCAATTATTAGGAAACGGAAGACATACAAGACCACTGATAATCTCCTCGATCTGGGGCTCCACGCAAGATCTCACCCCGTGGGGTCAAAATGATCACAAGAACGGTGAGCAAAAATCCCAGAACCACACGGGGGACCTAGTGAATGACCTGCAGAGAGCTGGGACCAAAGTAACAAAGTCTACCATCAGTAACACACTACGCCGCCAGGGACTCAAATCCTGCAGTGCCAGACGTGTCCCCCTGCTTAAGCCAGTACATGTCCAGGCCCGTCTGAAGTTTGCTAGAGAGCATTTGGATGATCCAGAAGAAGATTGGGAGAATGTCATATGGTCAGATGAAACCAAAATAGAACTTTTTGGTAAAAACTCAACTCGTCGTGTTTGGAGGGCAAAGAATGCTGAGTTGCATCCAAAGAACACCATACCTACTGTGAAGCATGGGGTGGAAACATCATGCTTTGGGGCTGTTTTTCTGCAAAGGGACCAGGACGACTGATCCGTGTAAAGGAAAGAATGAATGGGCCATGTATCGTGAGATTTTGAGTGAAAACCTCCTTCCATCAGCAAGGCATTGAAGATGAAACGTGGCTGGGTCTTTCAGCATGACAATGATCCCAACACACCGCCCGGGCAATGAAGGAGTGGCTTCGTAAGAAGCATTTCAAGGTCCTGGAGTGGCCTAGCCAGTCTCCAGATCTCAACCTCATAGAAAATCTTTGGAGGGAGTTGAAAGTCCGTGTTGCCCAGCAACAGCCCCAAAACATCACTGCTCTAGAGGAGATCTGCATGGAGGAATGGGCCAAAATACCAGCAACAGTGTGTGTGAAAACCTTGTGAAGACTTACAGAAAAGTTTTGACCTCTGTCATTGCAACAAAGGGTATATAACAAAGTATTGAGAAACTTTTGTTATTGACCAAATACTTATTTTCCACCATAATTTGCAAATAAATTATTTAAAAATCCTACAATGTGATTTTCTGGATTTTTTTTCTCGTTTTGTCTGTCATATTTGAAGTGTACCTATGATGAAAATTACAGGCCTCTCCCTTCTTTTTAAGTGGGAGAACTTGCACAATTGGTGGATGACTAAATACTTTTTTTGCCCCCCTGTATATATATCTCTATACAGTATATATAGAGATTATATATATATATATATATATATACATATATAAGTATATATAAATATATATATATATATATATATACTGTATAGAATATATATATATATATATATATATATATATATATATATACTGTATAGATATATATACACACACACACTGTA
>NC_036842.1:38491210-38525459 GCF_002910315.2 Salvelinus sp. IW2-2015 | reverse complement strand
GTGTTCGTGTCTGGTGTTGTGTGTCTGTGTGTGTGGAGTCTTAATGGAAAAATGAGAAAGTATACATGTATCATCCCTGAAAAACAAGAGGAATCTCAGGAAAACATATGATTGAAAAATAAAGTTGATTAGTATTATCTTACTGACAGAAAATATATCTTCAAGATATTTTCTCATTTCTCTCCCTCCTGATGAGGGAGGATAATGAAAGTTCACAGTGGGTATTCATAGTAGTCACAAACCACAGTTGGACCCTGTTACTGTCCTCCCTTCCACTGACATTACTGTTATGTTCAGCTCATAGTGTTCCTGTTACTGTCCTCTCTTCCACTGACTGTTATGTTCACCTCATAGTGTCTCCTGTTACTGTCCTCCCTTCCACTGACATACTGTTATGTTCAGCTCATAGTGTCTCCTGTTACTGTCCTCCCTTCCACATACTGTTATGTTCACCTCATAGTGTCTCCTGTTACTGTCCTCCCTTCCACTGACATACTGTTATGTTCAGCTCATAGTGTCTCCTGTTACTGTCCTCTCTTCCACTGACTGTTATGTTCACCTCATAGTGTCTCCTGTTACTGTCCTCCCTTCCACTGACACTACTGTTATGTTCAGCTCATAGTGGTCTCCTGTTACTGTCCTCTCTTCACTGACTGTTATGTTCAGCTCATAGTGTCTCCTGTTACTGTCCTCCCTTCCACTGACTCGTTATGTTCAGCTCATAGTGTCCCTGTTACTGTCCTCTCTCCACTGGCTGTTATGTTCAGCTCATAGTGTCTCCTGTTACTGTCCTCTCTTCCACTGCTGTTAGGTTCAGCTCATAGTGTCTCCTGTTACTGTCCTCTCTTCCACTGACTGTTATGTTCAGCTCATAGTGTCTCCTGTTACTGTCCTCCCTTCCACTTACTGTTATGTCAGCTCATAGTGTCTCCTGTTACTGTCCTCTCTTCCACTGACATTACTGTTCAGCTCATAGTGTCTCCTGTTACTGTCCTCCCTTCCACTGACGACGTATGTTCAGCTCATAGTGTCTCCTTTTACTGTCTCCCTTCCACTGACATACTTTATGTTCAGCTCATAGTGTCCCTGTTACTGTCCTCTCTTCCACTGACTGTTATGTTCAGCTCATAGGTCTCCTGTTACTGTCCTCCCTTCCACTGACTGTTATGTTCAGCTCATAGTGTCTCCTGTTACTGTCCTCTCTTCCACTGACATACTGTTATGTTCAGCTCATAGTGTCTCCTGTTACTGTCCTCCCTTCCACTGACTGTTATGTTCAGCTCATAGTGTCTCCTGTTACTGTCCTCTCTTCCACTGACTGTTATGTTCAGCTCATAGTGTCTCCTGTTACTGTCCTCCCTTCCACTGACATACTGTTATGTTCAGCTCATAGTGTCTCCTGTTACTGTCCTCTCTTCCACTGACATACTGTTCAGCTCATAGGTCTCTGTTACTGTCCTCTCTTCCACTGACATTATGTTATTTCAGCTCATAGTGTCTCTGTTACTGTCCTCCCTTCCACTGACATACTGTTATGTTCAGCTCATAGTGTCTCCTGTTACTGTCCTCTCTTCCACTGACATACTGTTCAGCTCATAGTGCTCCTGTTACTGTCCTCCCTTCCACTGACATTATGTTATGTTCAGCTCATAGTGTCTTCTGTTACTGCCTCTCTTCCACTACTGTATGTTCAGCTCATAGTGTCTCCTGTTACTGTCCTCTCTTCCACTGACATACTGTTCAGCTCATAGTGTCTCCTGTTACTGTCCTCTCTTCCACTGACATACTGTTATGTTCAGCTCATAGTGTCTCCTGTTACTGTCCTCTCTTCCACTGACATACTGTTCAGCTCATAGTGTCTCTGTTACTGTCCTCTCTTCCACTGACTGTTATGTTCAGCTCATAGTGTCTCCTGTTACTGTCCTCTCTTCCACTGCTGTTATGTTCAGCTCATAGTGTCTGCCTGTACTTCCTCTCTTCCACTGACTGTTATGTTCACTCATAGTGTCTCCTGCTTACTGTCCTCCCTCCACCTACTGTTATGTCAGCTCATAGTGTCTTCCTGTTACTGTCCTCTCTTCCACTGACATACTTGTTCAGCTCATAGTGTCTCCTGTACTGTCCCCCTTCCACTGACTGTCTGATGTTCAGCTCATAGTGTCTCCTGTTACTGTCCCCCTTCCACTGACATACTGTTATGTTCAGCTCATAGTGTCTCCTGTTACTGTCCTCCCTTCCACTGACTGTTATGTTCAGCTCATAGTGTCTCCTGTTACTGGCCTCTCTCTCCACTGACTGTTATGTTCAGCTCATAGTGTCTCCGGTTACTGTCCTCTCTTCCACTGACTGTTATGTTCAGCTCATAGTGTCTCCTGTACTGTCCTCTCTTCCACTGACACACTCGTTATGTTCAGCTCCATAGTGTCTCCTGTTTACTGTCCTCTCTTCCACTGACTGTTATGTTCAGCTCATAGTGTCTCCTGTTACTGTCCTCCCTTCCACTGACATACTGTTATGTTCAGCTCATAGTGTCTCCTGTTACTGTCCTCCCTTCCACTGACATACTCGTTATGTTCAGCTCATAGTGTCTCCTGTTACTGTCCTCTCTCTCACTGACATACTGTTATGTTCAGCTCATAGTGTCTCCTGTTACTGTCCTCCCTTCCACTGACATACTGTTATGTTCAGCTCATAGTGTCTCCTGTTACTGTCCTCTCTTCCACTGACTGTTATGTTCAGCTCATAGTGTCTTCTGTTACTGTCCTCTCTTCCACTGACTGTTATGTTCAGCTCATAGTGTCTCCTGTTACTGTCCTCTCTTCCACTGACATACTGTTCAGCTCATAGGTGTCTCCTGTTACTGTCCTCTCTTTCCACTGACAACACTTATGTTCAGCTCATAGTGTCTCCTGTTACTGTCCTCTCTTCCACTGACTGTTATGTTCAGCTCATAGTGTCTCCTTACTGTCCTCCCTTCCACTGACATACTTTATGTTCACCTCATAGTGTCTCCTGTTACTGTCCTCCCTCCACTGACTGTTATGTTCAGCTCATAGTGTCTCCTGTTACTGTCCTCTCTTCCACTGATGTACTGTTATGTTCAGCTCATAGTGTCTCCTGTACTGTTCCTCTCTCCACTGACGTACTGTTATGTTCAGCTCATAGTGTCTCCTGCTACTGTCCTCTCTTCCACTGACGTACTGTTATTTCAGCTCCATAGTGTCTTCTACTGTCATGACATTTCATAATTATTTATGAAGTTACAGGTCTGTGAGAGCCAGAAATCTTGCTTGTTTGTAGGTGACCAAAATAATCTCTCTCTTGTGGGTGTGTATAGGGATATATCTCAGAGTCTCACCGTCATTCTGTTTACTGTGGAATATTATCAGCCTGCAAGTGCCCGCTCTCTAAAAGCATTAGCGCAAGTGACCACATTCACACCGCTAAGCGGACACTTGACCTTTTCTGGATCAGAGTACATAGCCATTGCCAGGGTCATCCCTTTGTACTGCAATCTGTGTGATGGGCCATGTGACCGAGGGCCCCTTTTTTTAAACGTCTAAATAAGTCCCCTCGTCAAACCCTCTCTCTTCTCCCGTTGTTACCCAATACAGCTCCATTGTGCCTACCCAAAGTGGCCTGCTCTGTGTGGTGTGCCTTGGTTAGCTCACGGTTCGCTACCATGGGATTCGGGTTGGACTTCTTCTGTTACTCTGATAAATGGGCTCTTGTCATAGGTTTGCTAAGTGTGCGTGGCGGCTACCTCTTTTAAGCTTTTATAAAATGGCTGCTTTTGTGTTTGCCTTTTTAAAGATAATGGTGGTCAGATTAAAGTGTCGTTTAATGCCCTGCGTGTAGAGATAATATTGACCAAATTGAAGTGTTGTTCAATGSCCTGCGTGTAGAAATTCTCTCGGTGCTTTGTCTTAACTTTTGTATTGATAAGAAAGAGGAAGTAGTTCTACAATGTTTAAAACTGAAACTTGAAATACACACTCCAGCAAAAATAATTTTACGTTTCCTGTTGAAAAACAATATCCCACGTATGCAGTAATTTACAAACACTTAAGGGTAAAAAAAAGAAGAAGTTTTTAGCAAAAATTTAGTTGTTTGTTTGTTGTTGACGCAAGTGCAAACTTCACAGAGTAGGCCCTTCAAGGAGTTGGTTTAATGGTGCCTTCTGATGTCATCAGRCCCCTCCCCCTGCTTGAGGAACAATAGAGGAGCAACAGACAACAAAAGAGGAAAGCCCCCCCCCTCCCACTTGTGCCATGTCAGAGGACACCTGGACCACCTATTGAGATGTGCCTTTTGTTAAGTAAATCAGGTGATAAATGAGCTGAAATGGAGACTGCAGGAGAATTTACTTCTGTTAACAGAAAGATGCCAGTGCAGCGTCTGGTAAATTTACTCATTATGGTGTCCTCCAAGTATACATTTGTTTCTCATGTGCCTGACCCATTTTACATTTCCGTTTCAGCAAAAGTGAACTTGACCTCTATTTTAGCCGGACACCCAGAGTATTTACCCAAAAACAGTTCTCCCTGTCTACACACCTCATGTTCTTCGGTGAACTCAGGCTGTCCAAAATAAAGGATTAGTCAGAATGTCCAGAGTAGTTCTTCACAATAGGAACTCTATAAGCAACACCTTGGGTGACGAAGCCATTTAAATCTAGTGTATTATGCTTTGGTTTCTGAGGACCGAGGTAAAAAGGGGTGATTAATTAAAGTGGAAATGGAGAAATGAAACCCCACCCTGGGTTGTTGCTGTTGGCACTCTAGGCCAGACTCTTGAGAGCCTGTCTGGCTGGGTGGGTGGATGCCAATGTGGCTCCATCTGCTGCCAGGGTAATGGATGACCACCACCCAGAAATGGCTGCCACCGTCACCATACGTCATTAATCCCCAATAACTACTACTAACACTGACTCACTGTCTTCTCTCTAGAACGTCTTACCAAAGCGAGGCCRCTGTCTCGGCCCAGTCGGCTCTCCTGGAAGTAAGGCGGGTGTGTATTGGGMTGCCATAAACTGACTGACTTTTATTCAGGAAAATAGCTCTAGGCTAATTCATGTTGAAGGTTCTGTGTTTTGCTTGGGCTATTTTTGGCTCTGGTGCTGACATTGATTTGGTGGGGCGGATAGTGTGCAGTGCCCCATTGCAAGGCCCTCTGGGAGAGTTCCTCAGGTGAGAGGTGATGGTTAGCCTGCCCAGATGCACTACATAAAACCTAGCGGAACACAATTTAAATGATCTGAACTCATGTCAGGTGAACTGTGGACAGAACTCCTCTCAAAATGAACTTGGTTCAAAAGCAAGTTGCATGTTGRGTAAGTAGACCTATGTTTGTCATAGAGAATGTGAAATGTCCTGAAGTTACAGACCTAATATCAGACTCTGCCATCTTAATACATTTAATTTAAATTTCTACATGACACATATGTCTTACCTTGTTGTGCTGCTGCTCCAGTTTAAACTGTTCTGCCTGCGGCTAGGGAATCCTGAACTGTTCACTGGACGTGCTACCTTGTCCTGGACCTGCTGTTTTCAATGCTCTCCCTCTCTTTCTCCCTCTCTACCGCACCTGCTGTCTTGACCTCTGAATGCCTGGCTATGAAATGCAAAATTACATTTAGTCCTGAGGTGCTGACCTGTTGCTCCCTCTACAATCACTGTGATTATTATTTGACCCTGCTGGTCATCTATGAACGTTTGAACGTCTTGAAGAATGATCTGGCCTTAATGGTCATGTACTCTTTTAATCTCCACCCGGCACAGCCAGAAGAAGACTGGGCCATCCCTCAGAGCCTGGTTCCTCTRTAGGTTTCTTCCTAGGTTCTTGCCTTTCTAGGGAGTTTTTCCTAGCCACCGTGCTTCTACACCTGCATTGCTTGCTGTTTGGGATTTTAGGCTGGGTTTTTGTACAAGCACTTTGTGACATCTGCTGATGTAAAAAGTGCTTTATAAACACATTTGATTTGACATCATTGCATACATGTGTATCTGAGCCACATAAATATATTGATGAATATGTTTAAGCCCTTATTAAAGTCTATAGGTATACAATCAAACCTTAGTGGCGAATGTAACATTTTATGTTCTGCCTTTTGAGCCGACATGTTTTCCCCGTTTTTAAACTGTTGAACAATACCAGAGCGGACCCTGTCGGTCATTTCTGTTGTTCGTCCAAGTTTAATATTCCCTGGGATGGTAATGTTGGAGGGGTATCAGCACACTGYATCTACATCATAACTTCTCATAAATTGAAAGAAATGATTAAAACACTCCAAAKACCCATCACATTCTTGGGGAGAGGAAACACTGCGGATGGATTCCCAATGTTTAGTTTGACACTCAACGCTCCATGCTGTATTTGAATGGTTTTCTTTCTACAGAAGAAGTCCAGACATAGAAATGTATGAATCCCCAGCCTAGATGCAATTTTCAGCCAATATTACAGTAGGCTACATATTTCAACATGTTAGCCACATCTTGGTGTATTAAATTACATCTACTGTTATAGTCAGACCTAATGCTCTGTTATAGCCAGAACTAATACTCTGTTTACAGCCAGACCTAATATTCTGTTACAGCCAGACCTAATATTCTGTTACAGCCAGACCTAATATTCTGTTACAGCCAGACCTAATACTCTGTTTACAGCCAGAAACTAATACTCTGTTTACAGCCAGAACTAATACTCTGTTACAGCCAGACCTAATACTCTGTTACAGCCAGACCTAATACTCTGTTTATAGCCAGACCTAATACTCTGTTTACAGCCAGACCTATACTCTGTTTAACAACTACTCTGTTTACAGCCAGACCTAATACTCTGTTTACGCCAGACCTAATACTCTGTTTACGGCCAGACCTAATACTCTGTTTACGGCCAGACCTAATACTCTGTTTACGGCCAGACCTAATACTCTGTTTACGGCCAGACCTAATACTCTGTTTACGGCCAGACCTAATACTCTGTTTACGGCCAGACCTAATACTCTGTTTACGGCCAGACCTAATACTCTGTTTACAGCCAGACCTAATACTCTGTTTACAGCCAGACCTAATACTCTGTTTACAGCCAGACCTAATACTCTGTTTACAGCCAGACCTAATACTCTGTTTACAGCCAGACCTAATACTCTTGTTTACAGCCAGACCTAATACTCTGTTTACAGCTAGACCTAATACTCTGTTTACAGCCAGACCTAATACTCTGTTTACAGCCAGACCTAATACTCTGTTTACAGCCAGACCTAATACTCTGTTTACAGCCAGACCTAATACTCTGTTTACAGCCAGACCTAATACTCTGTTTACAGCCAGACCTAATACTCTGTTTACAGCCAGACCTAATACTCTGTTACAGCCAGACCTAATACTCTGTTACAGCCAGACCTAATATCTGTTACAGCCAGACCTAATACTCTGTTACAGCCAGACCTAATACTCTGTTACAGCCAGACCTAATACTCTTGTTACAGCCAGACCTAATACTCTGTTACAGCCAGACCTAATACTCTGTTACAGCCAGACCCAATACTCTGTTTACAGCCAGACCCAATACTCTGTTTACAGCCAGACCCAATACTCTGTTTACAGCCAGACCCAATACTCTGTTTACAGCCAGACCTAATACTCTGTTTTACAGCCAGACCTAATAACTCTGTTTACAGCCAGACCTAATACTCTGTTTACAGCCAGACCTAATACTCTGTTACAGCCAGACCCAAAAGCCAGACCAAATACTCTGTTATAGCCAGACCTAATACTCTGTTTACAGCAGACCTAATACTCTGTTTACAGCCAGACCTAATACTCTGTTTACAGCCAGACCTAATACTCTGTTTACAGCTAGACCTAATACTCTGTTACAGCCAGACTAATACTCTGTTACAGCCAGACCAAAAAGCCAGACCAAATACTCTGTTATAGCCAGACCAAAAACTCTGTTATAGCCAGACCTAATACTCTGTTTACAGCCAGACCTAATACTCTGTTTACAGCCAGACCTAATACTCTGTTTACAGCCAGACCTAATACTCTGTTTACAGCCAGACCCTAATACTCTGTTTACAGCCAGACCTAATACTCTGTTTACAGCCAGACCTAATACTCTGTTTACAGCCAGACCTAATACTCTGTTTACAGCCAGACCTAATACTCTGTTTACAGCGACCTAATACCGTTTACAGCAGCTAATACTCCGTTTACAGCTAGACCTATACTCCGTTTACAGCCAGAAAACATCATTGTTCTTAATAGTTGAAGTCTCTAATTGTTCAATATTTAAAAGTATGTCCTTGACATCAGACCAATGTTCATCATTTTCTGATTGGTCTATACTTACCAGGCAAGTGATGATTCATGAGTATTCTAGACCTACAAGCAAGTGTTGTTTTCTAGACTTCTATTCTTCATTACCTGAGAGGTGGGAAGTGCTTTTTTTCCCTCTCTCTCCTTCTTTGACAAGAAGTTGCCTTTTAGACATGTCAATCACAGGCCTCAGCCCATCAAACCCAGCAATTAACAAATAGCTCAACACGAGGCTGTGCTGTGCCCGCAATCCTGTCTGGGGCCCACTCCAGTGATTTATGGACACGATGGGGACTTGAGAAATAGGCTATGATTACAAATCCATCCATTCTTGCATGGCCGTCCAAGTCCCTCTTGTTTCCTCTCCCTTGGCTTCCCACATGTTGAAGCGAGAATCGGGATCATGTTTTTTTTTTGTTACGATTTTGTACATTTACCCTTTTGTTGTAACCACCGCAGGGTGTGTAGTAGTGATACAGTATTAGTGTTGTAGTAGTGTACAGTATTAGTGTTGTAGTAGTGTACAGTATTAGTGTTGTAGTAGTGTACAGTATTAGTGTTGTAGTAGTGTACAGTATTGTGGTGCCTGTGGTTTTGCTGCCCGTTCACGGACCCGCAGGAAACTGAGGAAGGATAAACCCAGGGAAATTGGACAGTTCGAAGGGTAGTCCAGAAAACCTGTACAATTCTGTCCAAGGCAACGATTGGAACTATTCTGGACTCCCACAGCTCTGTCCAAAACCCACCCCTCCAAGACATACTGTAGCTACAGGTACTCCTCAAATCTTAGACTTAGGGACTCGCTCTGCTGGCAAATAGCAGAGGAACTGGAGAAAAGATGCTCAGGCAGCTGTGGTTGCCTTGTGGCATCTAAACCCAGTYTGTGTGACTCCTAACCCGATGTGTTTAGGCTTTACATGAACAGCAGCAGTGGCGAGCTGCCAATTTACTTCTAAGATAGCGGATAGACGCTGCACGATGCATGGATCGCTCTACAAAGTGCATTTGACGACAAGTCATCACAGTCAAGTAATGAGTTCCTCCATGTCCAGTCAGGCGTCCACTACAACAAAGACATTCCTCTATGTGATTAGAAGCCTAATCCTATTTATCATTTACAATATGATTGATTGTTAAGATCATAGTTAAATCATCAAAATGGTTTTCAGTGATGCAGTCGGCTGTGACAGTCATTAAGACTTGGATTGGAGGAAGTCTGGATAATATCAGTGTTTGAAGTTTAGGGGATATTTTTTTTCTTCGATGTCCGTCTGATCTTCTGGGCTATGTGATATATTTTCTGGCCAAACCTTTGAGTTCTGTGATCTTCTTTGGTAGAAAGTCATTACAAATTCCTTTTGATACAAGTCACTTTCATATGACGCTTTGGGCATGAATTAATTAGTCAAGTTTTTGGTGATTTCCCGTCTCGGTTGAAGTGAAGCGTTGTGCTGCAGCTGAGAAGGGTAGTGAAAGAGGATTTGTCCAGTGTAGCAGACGTTTCACATGCAAATACCCCTGGAGGCCCTACTGCTCTCCAAATCATCCTGCAAACAGATGGACAGATAAGAAAGCGATGATAAACCAGGCCTCAGGAAGCCTCCAGGCCATGGATTATAAATCAGGCCTCAGGAAGCCTCCAGGCCATGGATTATAAATCAGGCCTCAGGAAGCCTCCAGGCCATGGACAATTAAACCCAGGCCTCAGAAAAGGCCTCCAGGCCATGGACAATAAATCAGGCCTCAGGAAGCCTCCAGGCCATGGACAATAAATCAGGCCTCAGGAAGCCTCCAGGCCATGGACAATAAATCAGGCCTCAGAAAGCCTCCAGGCCATGGACTATAAGTCAGGCCTCAGAAAGCCTCCAGGCCATGGACGGTAAATCAGGCCTCAGAAAGCCTCCAGGCCATGTAAGCTCAGTTTAAAGGTATTTCAGAATCGGTGCCAATTTATGCTCCACTCCCAAATTCTCTGTGCTAATCTGTTTGGATAACGCCAGCACGAGATCTCGCCCCTCTTTGTGTCGGGGACCCCCAATTGGCTGCCTCGCTGGTGAGGTAACACAAAGCAGCTGTGATAAGAGGTTCGACCCCACCCCCTGCTCTGTGTAGACGGCTAGGCAAACAGGACCGTGAGGTTTACCGAGGTCAGAGCGTGTAGGGGCTAAATCACTGCAAGGCTCTACAAACACAACCACAGTCTCCCCTTAAAGKTTTAGGTTAAACCCCAGACAGGAAGTGAGGGCTCAGGACAGGGGCGCGAGAGAGTCCATGTGCGGCGCCGCTTTCTCAATGAAGACCACTTGCCTTTTCATTACTGCCGTGATACACCCGGATTTGCACGCTCTAGGGTTACCAGGGTTACCGCCTTTCATCGTAATTAAAGAGCGATGCTTCCGAGAGGGAGAACGCACGCACCCTGGGATCTATGAGAACCAGGCCAGGCCTGGGCACACTCACACTGCTGTGGTCAGTGTGAAAACAGGCCAAGTGTTTCAATTTCATACATTTTTCTGTCACTTAAACCAAGGCTGGACGTGAGATGTCCAAAGGTTAGAGATGGGCCACACCTGTCAGTACCTCGAACATCACACATGTTGAAATCACTGAGCTGTCTGTTTTTAAACAACTAGTACACAGCTTGCATACCCCACAAYACATGCCACCAGAGGTGTCTTCACTGTCCCCAAGTCCAGAACAGACTATGGGAGGCGCACAGTGCTACATAGAGCCATGACTACATGGAACTCTATTCCACATCAGGTAACTGATGCAAGCAGTAGAATCAGATTTAAAAAGCAGGTAAAACATACTCCTTATGGAACAGCGGMGACTGTGAAGCAGCAGAAACGAAGTCACAGACACATGCATACACACACATGATAACGTAGGCATTATACACACACGTACACATGGATTATGTGTTGTGGATATGTGGTAGTAGAGTAAGGGCCTGAGGGCACACACTTAATATGTTTTGAAATCTGTTGTGACTGTAATGTTATTTWTTTTTTTWTTGTATAAACTGCCTTAATTTTGCTGGACCCCAGGAAYAGTAGCTGCTGCCTTGGCAACAGCTAATGAGGATCCATAATACATACACATACAGATCATACCTCCCAGCCCCTAAAGTCATTGTGCCTAGAGGGGATCAATATCCTGGCATGTTCTTCTCTTTACAGTATCTGCTAAAGCACTCTGGGTAATTTCTACCTCGGTCTATTTAATTTACAGGTATTTAAAACTGATCGGCCAATGGGCCAAGTGGGGGGGAAACCTCCCAGCTGTAAAGGCCCTGACGGAACTCCTCCGCACCACGCGGCCATTAAACTCAACCATACTAAATCAGGATCCAGCTGACTGCCTGCCGCTCAAGGCACACCTGCTTTCAGGTCACCACGGTGATTTACACCCAGGATTCAGCCTCTTTGTGGAACCAAGCCCCGTTTCTTCCTGTGAAGTTTCTTGGTATCCTCCCGGAGCCACTCATCGTAACCCCCCCCCCCCCCCCCCCCCCGAAGGCAGGTCTGAGGGAAACGCCGGGTTTCTCCCACTGGAGATCTCTGGAGTGTCTCAGAGTCCTCTGTTCGGAGAGATAACGAGTAGAGGACGGCGTTAGGTGACTTAAGGCCCCTCAGGGGGTTGAGGCTTTGACCTCAAGCTGAGATATCACTTCTCCAGATGACTTACTCTGCTGCTGATATCCCAGTACTTCAGAGACTAATGGGTGGTGTGTCTACAAAGAAGCCATATTATATTTCAGAATGTCTTGTCTTTTGGGGGAGGGGGGGGGAAATGCAGACAATTGACCCTGCGAAGTTCAAATCCCAGAGTTTGGGATTAGCATTTGGGAGAAAATAAACCCTCTAAGCACAGAGTGCAATTAGCACGTAGTTTGGTATCTAATATGAGGTGGTAACACTAAGGCTGTTTTAACCTTGCTCCCCTCTTGAGCACTTCTAATGGCTTAATAAGCACTGATGCAGAATTAGTGGGTTTGTTCAACTGGGTCCTCTCCATCGGTGCTGTTATGACAAGTGTTCATCAAATAAACACCCAGTTTACGGGACGACCTTAGCGATGGTCGGATTGGACATCTGATTAATGTTGCAATTAAAAAGCAGTTTGCGGAGGTAGAAATGGCAACCAGATGGTCATCTGAGGAGAAGCAGGAATGGATTGTGGTTTTTGAAGGTGGGACTGAAAAGTGACTGAAATATGTCTCTCTCCGCTCGGTATGAGGAATGGGTTGCAGTTTCATTCATTCTCTTGTCTTTTTCAATCATTTTGTGTAGTTTAWTCATCTGGTACAAATTGACTGCAAATTCCTCCATAAATTTTGAATTTAAAAAGTTATTGGGGCTGTTGTAAAACTTTGTTGAATTATGTTCAGATGATTATTGTGAAGCCGTTATCACATTTGTAACTTCTTACTGAGTTGTCAGAAGTTTTTAAATTCCATATGAACCCCCAAGCTTGGCCCAGATGCTTCCAAGTCCCCTCTACTCATCAGTCCTCGCTACCTAGTACCTATAGMAGGTTTTTCTCTGAAATAATATTTTTCCAACATTTTACTGCTATGATATGTTGTCCCCACTGATTCTGGGCACTGAAAGCATGTTATGTTTTACAAGCCCCAGTTAAGAATAAGTACATTTTGGAGGGGGAAACACAATGTGTACCAGACCTCCATTGTAAAGCAGTTCCTCAGAGGGCTCCAATTAGATTGACTAAGGGTTGGGTCACGTTTTATTGTGTATCTCTTACGGTGCGGTTTGACTCTGCGGGTTAAGCATGGGCATGATCAAAGCCAATATTATCTTCCCTCACCCCCCCTTGTACAGTTGACGCGAGAAACCTTACCCCCTTCGCACACCACACTCTGTGTCGGTTTCAAAGCCCTCAATTTGCCACACTCTTTGATTAGCTTTATTGTGGATACTGTGCTGACATTCAAGGCTTTCACAGAGAGGTGTTGTTAGCATGCGATAGTGGCAGGTCAACCTTGCATTTGGGTCGCAMGCGGTGGGGATTGCCAGCCTAATCCCCCTCCATGCTGTCGCGATCCTGGCCGTGTTTACCGCAAAGCTGGCTCTCTGGGAGGTTTAGATTGGTGGAGACTGTAAACTTTGTGTGAGGTGCTGAAAGATACACACGTGAAGCCCCCTCTAAGCTGGGAGAGGCATGCGCTATGAAAACAACCAAGCGGCGTAAATCCAAACTGAGCCGACCACAGGGCTCTGTGTATATGGAAACTGAAAATGATGATGATATTCTCCATAAAAAGCACCACAGTCCCTGGACTGTTTATAGGACTGGGTATTGTCACGAAGGGGTCAAGCAGGCAGGATATGACCAGCTGTAGTGGCGATTAATTCACTGCCATGGTGTGTGTGGTCTGTAGATTGTGACTTACGCTGTGACTAGCCTTTCTGGACTACTAGAGGGCAGTTGATGATTTAACTGAAGGCTCCGACATCAGCTATGCAGTATATGTTGAGAAGATTGCCATCTCATTGCCATCTCAGCATTCAGGGCCAATATTCTGTTTGCTTGACAATTTTCGTCTGTCATGTAGATTAGAATGTAATGGTCAAATATTTTTAATTTCAATACATTTTACAACTTTAAAAAAAATATATATATGTAATATAATATATACTGCTATTTTGAACCATTCCTGAGACATCTGGTTCAGGATTCATGATCCACACTTTGACACCCTGAGCAGTTCCACAGGCCTCAGCCCCGGTGGACTGCTGTCCTTTCCATAAGAGGCCAAAAGGTATTTACCACAGGGCTGAAAGTGAAATGGTGGGCAGAAATCTAGAAGTTAATAGGAGCCTCCTTATGGGTAGAAACCTGGGGCTGACGGAGGATGAGAAACTACAAAGGAGGGGGAGGGAGGGAGGAAGACAGAGAGGGAGGGAGGGAGGGAGGGAGAGAGAGCTCACACACCTACCTCTCTCCAAAAGGCAGTTTGAACAGCCTGGCAGGAGGGGCTTGAGGTTCGCCAGGCTGTGCTGATACCCCAGCAGTCTGGCCCTCCTCTCCCCACTCTCAAAGGGCCCTTTCATGGCCAGGGAAGCAGGCTACAGGAATGCAATGCAGCCAGCACTGATATTCAGCTGTGGATGGAAGCATGCCCTAGCTATCAATTTTGTGCACCGGAGCTGTGAATTCTTTCAGAATGGACAATAAATAGTAATTTCATTACAGTGCATTGCAAGAGTGGAACCACAATACTTTTAATTTAAAAGAAAATGTGGTAAAAAATATTTTTATTTTGTTTTGTTCTTGTCTGTACTAACAACAGATACGTTTAAAGACCTTATTTGGTCAGTTGTTGGAAGAACAGACAATTCTTTTTTTTAAGCGATCTTGGCCCTTAAGTTTTTAATGCAGTGCTGTGGTTCCGACAGTAAATACTTCCTCTGGTCACTTCTAAACCCTCCTAATCTCTCCCTCTCTCTCTCGGTTGCTCCTTCTCTCTTTCTCTGTCTGCCTTTCTCTCTCGCTCCATGATTTGTCATTCATTTTGTTTTTTTCCCTACTTACTAGGATGAAATCCCCAAGTCAAATGGGTTCCATTTTAGTCTGGATCAAATCAGGGCCTATCTCATCTGAAATCCAGCTCTATGAAATGGCCTTACAGAGAGGAAGAGGGAGACCGTAGGAGGGGAAAGAGAGAGACCACACCGTAAAAGGGAGGAGGGGAACGAGGGAGACCGTAGGAGGGGAACAAGGGCTGAGGGGAATGAGGGAGGAATGGGAACGAGGGAATGAGGGAGGATGGGGAAGAGGAGACCGTAGGAGGGGAAAGAGAGAGACCACACCGTAAAAGGGAGGAGGGGAACGAGGGAGGGGGAAATGAGGGAGGAGGGGAAACGAGGGGACGTAGGATGGGGGAACGCGGGAGACCGTAGGATGGGGACGGGGGACGTGGATGGGGACGCGGGAGACCGTAGGATGGGGACGCGGGACGTAGGATGGGGACGCGGGAGACCGTAGGATGGGGGAACGCGGGAGACCGTAGGATGGGGACGCGGGAGAGGGAACAGCGGGAGACCGTAGGAGTTGAAAGAGGAGACCTAGATAGTTTGTGTGTATGTATTGGTATTGATATGTATTGTGCCTTTTTACATATATTTTTTTCTATATGTAGTTCTGTCCTTGAGCTTCTTCTTGTCTATTTAATGTTCTGTGTTGTGTCATGGTTCATGTTTTGTGTGGAACCCCAGGAAGAATAGCTGCTGCTTTTGCAACAGCTAATGGGGATCCTAATAAAATACCAAATACCCCATAATGACAAAGTTAAAACATGTATTTTGAAGCTTTTGCAAATGTATTGAAAATTAAATACAGAAATCTCTAACTTAACAAAGAATTCACACCCCTGACTCATACCTGCTGTGAGTTTCTGGGTAAGTCTAAGAGCTTTGCACACCTGGATTGTACAATATTTGCTCATTATTCTTTAAAAATCTTCAAGCTCTGTCAAGCTGGTTGTTGATCACTGCTAGACAGACATTTTCAGGTCTTTCCATAGATTTCCAAGCCGATTTAAGTCAAAACTGTAACTAGGCCACTCAGGAACATTCAATGTTGTCTTGGTAAGAAACTCCAGTGTATATTTGGCCTTCTGTTTTAGGTTATTGTCCTGCTGAAAGGTCAATTTGTCTCCCAGTGACTGTGGGAAAGCAGACTGAACKAGGTTTTCACCTAGGATTTTGCCTGTGCTTATAGCTGTATTCCGTTATTTTTTTAAACTCTCTAGTCCTTGCCGATGACAAGCATACCGATGACAAGCATACCCATAACATGATGCAGCCACCACCATGCTTGAACATATGCAGAGTGGTACTCGTTGTGTAGGATTTGCCCCYAACATAACACTTTGTATTCAAGACATAAAGTTAATTCCTTTGTCACATTTCTTTGCAGTTATACTTTAGTGCCTTATTGCAAACAGGATGCATGGTTMGAAAATTCTGTTATTCTGTACAGSCTTCCTTCTTTTCACTCTGTCATTTASTATTGTGGAGTAACTACAATGTTGTTGATCCATACTCAGTTTTCTCATATCACAGCCATTAAACTCCGTAACCGTTTTAAAGTCACAATTGGCCTCACGGTGAAATCCCTGAGTGGTTTCCTTCCTCTCAGTCAACTMATTTAGGAAGGACACCTGTATCTTTGTAGTGACTGGATGTATTGATACACCATCCAAAGGGTAATTCSTAACTTCACCATGCTCAAAGGGATATTCAATGTCTGTTTGTTTTTTTCATCTACCAATAGGTGCCCTTCTTTGCGAGGCATTGGAAAACCTCCCTGGTCTTTGTGGTTGAATCTGTGCTTGGAATTCACTGCTCAACTGTGGGACCTTACAATTATCTGTGTGTGGGATACAGAGATGAGGTTGTCATTCAAAAATCATGGTAAACACTTATTGCACAGAGTGAGTCCATGCAACTTATTATGTGATTTGTTAAGCAAATGTTTACTCCTTAAACATATTTAGGCTTGCCATAACAAAGGGGTTGAATACTTATTGACTCAAGACATTTCAGTTTGACATTTCTTTATACATTTGTACAAATGTCTAAAAACATAATTCCACTTTGACATTATGGGGTATTGTGTGTAGGCCAGTGACACAAACGTTCCATTTAYTCCATTTTAAATTCAGACTGTAACACAACAAAATGTGTAAAAAGTAAAGGGGTGTGAAACACTTTCCGAAMGCTCTGTAATAGTCCAATGGAGTTGACCTGAGCCTAGACATCCAATGGTACAAAGCCTTGGCTGTTCATGAAATAATCACAATAATCACAAATGATGTATGGTGGTATAAGAAGGCTTAATACAGGCGGTTTGTATTTTCATTAGGTTTATGTTACATATCGGAGTAGATTTTTAGTCCGGTGAAAAGTCAACTGTGTATGGAAAGAAAACACCAGGATGAATGTACAACCAATCTGTTGTGTTGAGGAAGCCCTCGATCATCAGATTTGACGAATTGGCTCAATGGTGTTTGCGAGAGCAAGCCTAGACCCTGGAGGAGTCCCCAATGGCATCTCGAAGGAACATGAATGATCCCATTGCCCACAATGAGCTAGTCACTGTTCACTGTGAGAAGGAGAAGTGAAAGGGTACAGACTCTGTAAGAAAGATGGAGAAAAAGCCCTTTTGTGTCTGTCTGTGTTTGTCTCGTATCCGGTAGCTATGTGTGTGTTTGTCTCGTTGTATGAACGTTAGCTGTGTTTGTGAGAACATGTTTGTTTAGCGTTGAGCTACTCCTCCAAAACCACTCGGTCGAATGTTTACATTAAGTCAACATCGCTTTGGACACGTTCGTTAAATGTGACAGTCTCGTTTTAAAGTTCTGCCAGGGCATCCGTGGTGTGAAATACCACATATTTACTTTCTTAAACTTTAATTCCTTGATTCAAACAATGATTTTCTTCCCTTCAAGGGCTTTTTGATTATTGGAAGTCAGATATTTTTGGCCCTGAAAATAACTTTGTAGCTCAGCAGAGAGAAATCAGTGTTTTCGTATTAATMAGCTTTTTTGAGGCCACAGTCTGGATTGTCGGGCTAAACCACAAAACAGAATCAAGGGTGCATGGGTACAGAGGGAAATGCTCAGGCTTTTGTCCTCCTCCCTCCACATCTGCCGAGCACATGGGGGAGGTCCTGTGTGGCTCAATTGGTGGAGCATGGCACTTGCAATGCCAGGGTTGTGGGTTCGATTCCCACAGGGGACTATAATGAAAAACTTCAAAAATGTATGCACTCACTACTGTAAGAGATGGATCAGAATTTACAAAATGGTTACCTGGAGGAAAATGGGAGAGGGTCATGCTTTTTCAATATCAGTCAAGGGGAGGGTTCAGTCTTTTMGAAATCTAGTCCAGGGGAGGGTCATTTAAATTGTAATTGATGAAATTTCTATATTTTAGAATTAGTTGACTTAGGCTATATATTGATGTGTGCCCAATGCCACTCATATCTGATTCTCCACTGTGTGCATAATATCAATTGCGCCTAATAGGCTATTTAGTGTGGGCTCAGTCAAATGATTCATAGCCTACTTACTGTGGGAATCAAATGATTCATAGCCTATAGGCTATTTAGTGTGGCCTCATTCAAATGATTCATAGCATATAGGCTATTTTAGTGTGGGCTCAGTCAAATGATTCATAGCCTACTTACTGTGGGAATCAAATGATTCATAGCCTATAGGCTATTTAGTGTGGCCTCATTCAAATGATTCATAGCATATAGGCTATTTTAGTGTGGGCTCAATCAAATGATTCATAGCCTATAGGCTATTTAGTGTGGCCTCATTCAAATGATTCATAGCATATAGGCTATTTTAGTGTGGGCTCAATCAAATGATTCATAGCCTATAGGCTATTTAGTGTGGCCTCATTCAAATGATTCATAGCCTATAGGCTATTTAGTGTGGGCTCAATCAAATGATTCATAGCCTATAGGCTATAAAGTGCATGCTTGGAAAAGCAAAGAGCAAAATTATATTTCTAAGATAGCTGCTGGAATGGTGTAAATTAAACTAAGCTGCAATGGATACTCCAACACTGAGCCCCGGCCTGCTCTGCTCTTGCTGATCCAAAACGTTTTTGTATGCTGTCTAACCAATGGCTGTGCTGCGTAGGCCTACGGTGGCTGTTCAGGAGGAGAGTCAAAGGTTTCTTCTGAAAATCATTTTTGATTAGGCCTCTATAGTCCAACAAAAACGCACTATCTTGCGCACAGACTAGCCTATGTTCTGTTTCAGTTTGAGAAGGAGAGCGCGAAGACGAGGAGGAACGGAGGTCAACTTTGATGACTTGCTGCTACTATAATTGATTTGATTTAAAAACATTGTTTCTTGCCCARGATGTAGTTATCAGAGTTATTGACCTCACAATAAGCCAGATTCAAGTKATTAACATTGTGGTGCTGAAACTTGAAGCAGCAGCACAATCAATCAGAAATGCATAGCTCATGGTGCTGAAAGTAGGCAAATTTGAGTAGACATAATTCATTCAAACAGTCTTCTTTATAATTAGACTTTACTAACAACAAGAAAGCTTTGTGTTGGAGCCTGTTTAAGAAATAAGAGGTCGGCCTAGCAATTTGAGAGAATAAATTAGGCTATAGGCTGCTAAATATAAGTTGAACACATAGACCTATATCTCTCTCTGTTCTTATCCTCTAATTTCGGTAATTTGTGTGGTATTCAAAAAAAGATTATGCTAATATTGGGCTTGGTCTCCCGAGTGGCGCAGCGGTATAAYGCACTGCATCTCAGTGCTAGAGGCGTCACTACAGACACCCTGGTTTGAATCCAAGGCTGTATCACATCCGGCCGTGATTGGGAGTCCCATAGGGCAGCGCACAATTGGTCCAGGTTTGGCCGGGGTAGGCCGTCATTGTAAATAAGAATTTGGTCTTAACTGACTTACCGAGTTAAATAAAGGTTTAATAAAAAAAATGTGTACTTTTTTTTTATAAAAGGCTTTTTTTGTTAAATAAAGGTTTAATAAAAAAAATATGTGCTTTTTTTTTTTAACTCAGGACTGCAAATACGATGATAAATTCATACAATGCTTTTACTATGAAGGAGATCATTCCACCCCTACTCTTGTCCACGGTGTTTCTGCGCACCCACAACCTTCTGGCCCGCAGCCCTGTGTGCTATCAACATTCCTGTGTTGCCATGTAATGCTGGCAGGACGAAGAACCCTTTCTAAGACTGCATGTCTAAGGCTCTGGTCGGTCTAAGAAGTGAGGGTAAATGGTACATTTTTTTTCTCTGCTATCCACTTTGTTTTAATTATTATTTTGGGTATATGGGAGGGTCACTTTTTTTTTTTTTTTTTCAAGTATTCAGGGAGGTCCGATTTCAGAGGGGTTCGATTTTCTCCATGTTATTATAAATAACGTTCACTCCCTAAGTCGCTCTGGATAAGAGCGTCTGCTAAATGACTTAAATGAGAGTGAGGGGGGTGATGGGAGTCTCACACCTCAAGCTACCACAGTCGCCACCTGTGTCCCAAATTATACCCTATATAGCATAGGGCTCTGGATAAAAGTAGTGCACTATATAGGGGAAAGGGTTTCATTTTGGGACTTAGCCGCCCYCTGTGTGTCTCTTGTACTGATTAGCTCCCAGGGAGACCTAGATGAAATCAGTTATACGGATGGCATAACCATTACACATCGCCAACTGTGGGCCTAGATGAATGTCTAAACGATCAGATTTGGCCTCCTTTTTGTTGGCTACGTTGGTCTTGAAAGATGGTAACCTCTCAGTTTCAGCGGGAAAAAGACAAATAACCATCCCTGGTAGAAATCCTTCCTTACTTTCCTACCTTCCTTGAAGAAATCACASACCTGAATTGGTTGAATTGGTTAAAGTCATTGGATGGTATCCTTGCGTACACTTATCCAAGCCTACTTCAATTAGAGGGTTCCATCACCATAAGGCATCCTAGTATATGTTCCATTCTCTTCAATGACCTCAGGTACTTCCAAGAAGTCTCTACTCGTACTAGCAGTTGTGAAATGCCACCATGGTTGATGACGTCATGGCGCTCACGCTTACCTCTCCCTCTCCTATCTCTTCCATTGACCCTGTGTCTCCAGAGGGCCTATGCACATCTCTGGCTTTGATTACCCACAAAGCCTTGTCTGTCTCACTTCAGTGCTACTCCACAACGACGGCTTTATCTAAACCAGAGAAGACAGCACTACTACTACTTCCACTACTAGCACTACTACTACTACCACTATTACTAATACTACTACTACCACTATTACTACTACCACTATTACTAATACTGACTACAACCACTATTATACTACCACCTATACCGCAATTACTATTACATATTACACACTATTACTACTACTACTACTACTACTACTATTACTACCACTACTCACTACTACCGTATTACTACTACCACTATTACTACTACTCTACTACCAACTATACCCGTTACTATTACTACCACTACTACCGCTATTACTATCACTATTACTAATACTACTACTACACTTAAGATATGACTATTACTACCACTATACTACTATTACTACCACTACTATGACTACAACTATTTACTATACACTTTACTACTATATTACTACACACTATTATACTACTAATTACTATCACCTATTATACTACTATTATTCCACACTATTATTACTACCTGGTTACTACTACTATACTACACTACTATTACTACTGCCACTACTATTCTACTGCCACTACTATTACTAACTCCATACTATATACTACTACCGCTACTATTACTACTACCGATCTACTACTGCTATTACTAACCACTACTACTACTACTACTACTACCACTACTACCACTATTACTACTAACACTACACGACTACCACTATTGCTATTACACTATTACTACTGCCACTATTACCAACCACAACCACACTGCTAGTACTACTGCTATTACTACTACACTATTACTACCACCAATTTATCTATTACTGCAACTACTACTGCTATTACTACTACACACTATACTACTACTACTGGCTGCTATTACAACTACAACTACTACTTGCTATTACTACTACTACTACTACTATTACTAACTATTACTACTTCCACTACTACATACTATTACTACTACTACTACTATTACCATTACTACTACACTGCTACTATTATTAATGCTACTTACCACTATTACTACTGTTACTACTGCTATTACTACTACCACCACTACTACTACTATTACTGCTAATACAATTTTTTTACTGCCACTATTAATACAACTATTACTACTACCACTATTACTGCTACCAACTATTACTACTATCCCTATTGCTACTACTATTATACGACTATGCTACTACTCACGACATTTTACTACTATTACTACCACCAATACTACTACTACCACTATTACTATTACTACTACCACTACTACTACCAATACTACTAATACTACTATTACTATTACTACTTCCACTACTACCAATACTACTACTACTACTACTACTACTACTATTATTACCATTACTACTACCACTATTGCTACAACTATTACTATTACTACTACTATCACCTCTACTCTACTACTACTACTACTACTGCTACTGATACTACTGCTACTTACTACTACTATTTACTATTACTACTACCAGTATTACTATTAATACTACTGTTAATATTGCTATTACCACTACCACCGCTACTACTACTATTACTCCTACCACTATTACCACTATTACTACTACCGCTACTATTACTACTACCCCTATTACTACTATTACTACGAATATTGCTATTACTACTGATATTACTATTACCACTACTGTTACTACTACCACCACTACTACTACTATTACTGCTAATACAATTTTTTACTGCCACTATTAATACAACTATTACTACTACCACTATTACTGCTACCACTACTATTACTACTATCCCTATTACTACTACTATTACTACGACTACTACTACTACTCCTACCACGACTATTATTACTACTACTACTACTATTACTACTACTATTACTATTACTACCACCAATACTACTACTACCACTATTACTACTACCACTACTACTACTACTAATACTACTATTACTATTACTACTTCCACTACTACCAATACTACTACTACTACTATTATTACCATTACTACTACCACTATTGCTACAACTATTACTATTACTACTTCCACTACTACCAATACTACTACTATTACTACTACTACTGCTACTGATACTACTGCTACTTACTACTACTATTTACTATTACTACTACCAGTATTACTATTAATACTACTGTTAATACTGCTATTACCACTACCACCGCTACTACTACTATTACTCCTACCACTATTACTACTACCGCTACTATTACTACTACCCCTATTACTACTACTATTACTACGAATATTGCTACTACTACTGATATTACTACTACCACCACTACTGCTACTGTTACTGCTACTACTATACCACCACTACGACTACTGTTACTACTACTACTATTATTACTACTATTACCACTATTACTACTATTTTAACTACCACTATTACTAAAACTACTACTACTACTATCACTACTACTACTAGTACTATCACTACTACTACTGCTACTATACATTTACATTTTACATTTAAGTCATTTAGCAGACGCTCTTATCCAGAGCGACTTACAAATTGGTGCATTCACCTTATGATATCCAGTGGAACAACCACTTTACAATAGTGCATCTAACTCATTTAAGGGGGGGGGGGGGTTAAAAGGATTACTTTATCCTATCCTAGGTATTCCTAGGATAGGAACTACTACACCACTACTACTACTAATTACCACTACTGCTATTATTAACTACTACTACTATTACTACGAATATTGCTACTACTACTGATATTACTAACTACACCACTACTACTACTGTTTACTGCTACTACTACTATTACTTACTGCTACTGCTATTACTACTACCACTATTACTACTACTATTAGTACTACCACTCCAACCTCATTATGCCTATTACTACTACCTACTAATTACATTAACTAACATTATTACTACTGCGATAACTACTATTATTACCACTACTATTACTACTGCCACTATTACTAGAACTACTACTACTAATCACTACTATACTACTACTACTACTATCACTACTACTACTGCCCAACTATCACCACTGCTACTCTACTACTATCCACTGCTACATCACTACTACTACTACTGTTATCACTACTGCAACTATTACTGGCTGCTGCCTACTATTATCACTGCTACTACTTACTACTACTACTACTTACTACTACTACTACTACTACTACTACTACTCTATATACTACTAGCTACTTACATACTACACTACTACTACTAACTACTATACTTACTACTATTACTACTGAGCTACTAATATCACTACTACTATACTACTACTAACACTACTAATCCCGTTTTGGCTACTCACAGTCCCCCGTAATGATTGTGTTTTCTTAACAGCTCACATTAATCCCATTGTATGGCAATATCTGGTTGGGATTTACTCAATACGTTGTTAATATGAGGGTATTGAAAGGGCAGTAGGATTTGATAAGTGTAAAGGCATGTACACGCTGGCCGAGAGTACTTAGCACCTCTGAACAGAGTGCAGGCCGTAATCTGCAAACCGATTGTACTTGTAACAACGGGTGAAAATGTAGGCAAGGTGGTCCCTAAAACACAGTGCCGAAAGAACGGCAGATCATCATTCTGCATGTTTTTTTTTCATCTTTAAATTGCCCGTTGGTTGGTTGTGGATCTGMAATGGTGCGAAGCTGTCCAGCTAATTTCCTAACTGTGCCTTCCTTCAAACTCTTAACATCTAAGTGCCCCATTCAATCACAACCTGTGTGTGGACATTTACAGAGGGAGGCCAAACAACTTGTTCCCTGTGCTTTGAGAGAGTGTGTCTGAATTAATAACAAGACTGGCTCCTTTGTGTTTTACATAAAGAATTACACTGAATTTACACTGAATTAATTTACATAGGTATCACATGAATCCAAACACGCAGCACAAGAGTGGAACTCTTTCACTTGTGGATCACCTTTCATTTGGTGGTCATCCATCCATAACCAAATATGGTACCAGTGGACAGACACAATGTACAGACAGAGCATCATACCTGGCCAGAGGTGAGAGAGACTAGCCAAGTGTAGTCAGTCCTCAGGTCTTACTGGTTTCATGTGTGGAATCTACATTATCAGCCTGGTTGGCAGCTTAGCATCTGTTTTTCGCTTCTGCCAAGTCTTCACCAAATTCCGATCCATAGACCTGTATTTTAGGACTTGGATTCAAAACAGGAAGTCTGACAGTCTCGGTTTCACCTTTTCACCTCCCTTATGAGACCGACTTTCGGTTTTCGCTATCTGTCAAAGTACGATCTGAGGTTTTTATGCAGTGATTAACTGGAAACATGGTCAAATAGGTCTGATGGAAATCTAAAAGCTCTGTACCCATATGACACTTTGGTAGCACAATGGTTGTGAAACAGAATCTGTAAACGTGTAGTCACTGGTGTGAGAAATGAAGCTGCTTGTCTTTTAGCATAGGGGCGCTGAGTCCTAATCAGACCCACATTTGGAGCGGGCTCAAGGGTTTGAAGTGGCAGAGATGTGGGTCTCAGCCAGAGGGCATACCAGAAGTGTGTGTGTGTGTGTGTGTGTGTGTGTGTTTCATTCTGTCTACCAGCAGCCCCATAAGCCCCTAGGCAACCTCCACAGAGTAGTTCAGACAGTGCTATCCCAGTTCCAATAACCCTCTGTCCTGACAAACAGATCTGGGGTCAGCTCCTCTAATGCCAGTCTTTTGAGCTTTACAACAAAACTGGCCTTGGACCAGTTTCTAAGGGCAAAATAATCCCACAATGCAAATGTTAGATCTATCTATTACAGATTAGGAAAGGCATACTGTAAGTAGGCCTAAGAAACACCACCGGTCTCTAGTTACTGTCAACTTGCATTTATGGGGTTATTGTGTTTTTCTGGCTGTTCTGGCGGTCAGCGGCATTGTGTTTTGCTGTTTTCCAAGTTTCCCCGGATGTTGTGGTACTTGAGGTCTGTTTGCAGATGGTTTAGCCATGTTGATTATGGTTTACACCATCCGCACACTACTATTTTAGCGTTTCAGTCGAGTCATAAATTGCACAATGTGTTGCAACTGGCTGTTTGCAGAGTAATTTCATTTTGCCATGTATGACTTTCAGATGTGTAGAAATTGAGGGTTTTCAGAATTTCATTTCATATCATTTAATTTGGGTTACTGACAGCTAGCACTGAACCTTTTGTCCTTAACTTCATTGTAAAAGAATTACATGATGTGATAAACTGGATTCCTATAATCCCCATAGCTATTTACTCCTCTAGACATCACAGCCCAAGACACATGATGATTCCAGAGCATTTACGTTTTTTGGATGAGTTGCAGAATTGTTTATTACAAGCTTCTTTGTAGGTCTGGGCGGTATACCGTATATTCCGATATACCGGTATTGATGCACAGACCAGTTTGGGCTTTTACTTCACCCTTTAATGCTATTTGAATGTTTTGGTTTATTAAATGTGTTACGCCGTGTGTAACGACCATTTTTATAGTTTACTTCCCTACTTGAGTCATCTCTCTCAGCTCTCTCTCTCTATGCTGCCTTCAACACAGAACTAGCCCCGCCCCCTGACACTCAAGGAGCGCATTAGTTGTTCCTCGACTACGAGACACTTGCGTTCAGTCTGCACGGTCAATGCAGCACATGCAACAATGTTGATAACAACGATGCTGTTTTCACTTTGCTTCTTAATATAAATCAACTAGCGTTCTATAATTACACTATCAGTTTGTGTTTCTTACATCTGCAAACAGCTAGCTTGTCTTTTCTTAGCAAGTTGGGCCTAAATCTTGTTAGCTGCTGTATTGTTAGCCACTAATGCTAATCGCTAGCTAATAAATGTACTGAGTAAAGAGCAAACGTAATTAGCAATACATCCTGATAATATAAGTGATGGTGTAGACCTAAATCAGCATGTTTTTTGTGCCACAGTATCTTCTAAATCAAAGAGGAATACGTGAAGCAAGAATATGTTAGCTATGAAGTAACAAAGGGAAAACATTCAATGTAGRCAAAAATTATAGGGTCCCCTAGGAAACACTTGTCAACACTTTGMTTRCTACCCTGTCACAATAAKTCCTCCKTGGCATTTTCATTCATTGTCATCTCAAACAACARCYTATTATWAGTGCCCACTAATATATTCTAACTATAATTTCATTATATTGCCATGATTTCAACAGTTCACCCAAGTGTTTTGCTGTAAATCGCAAGTGAAATCGCAATTGCAACATTTGGTTAAAAATAAAGCCTAGATTGTTTGCCCATATTCTGCAGCCCTACGTGGCAGTGTGAAAATAATACCAAGTGAGTGCAGAAATTGATGAAAATGCCAAAAAATATATTTTGGGTTGAATTGAAAAGTATAAAAACAATCAGAATGGAGGAAGACCCATTTGAAATCACTTAGGGTCACGCACTACTCATAAAGCAAATGTATAACTTTTATTATTCAAAAACATAAAATACGTTACATACCGTCAAATTAAAAAAACAAAAAAAACTGTGCTATGATTTTTTGGCCATATCGCCCAGCCCTACTTCTTTGTAAATGTCTCTCATGCGCTCTACCCTTTTAGTTACAGTATAAGAATGATGGTACCGGCGGTGCACGAGAAGCAGAGTTTTGACATGGATGACTTTGTTTAGACATAAAAAAGCTGTTGTTTTGAACCCCCAGCACCCACTCCACAATGAAGCATATTCCAAGTACAAGCCTTGCCTGGCCCCTCCCTTTTTGATGGGGTTTTGTGGAACTTTGGAAGGAAATGCAAGTCGAACAAAATCAAAAGCGACCACACTTATAAAAAACTGGAAGGTAATTTAGTAATTTCCATATGGATCTGCCAAGGGCCTGAGTGTGTAAAGTAAGCCATAAAAAAAATCTCCCCAGACGGGGAACATTAGCAGCAGAATGGGACTGTGACCCGTGGCTGTTCATGGTCAAGTCCCCTGGCTCCGTCCCTCCCCTTTCGGGAGAAACTTGACGACGCACACTTTTAGTTTCTGGAAGCCTTGCAGTTTCACCCGGTTGGTGGTTTATGGAAGCTATGCCTTTATGGAAATGTATATAATCGGATCTACCCTTCATTCCCTATGCACTAGAGGGAGTCAAGCCCCCCCCCCCCCCATTCTCCCCCGGTATCCTTGTTTGTGTCCCAAATGGCGCCCTAGTCCCTACATAGGGCACTCTTTTTTTTTCTTTTATAAATCTTGAGCCCTATGTCCCCTAGTCAAAAGTAGTGCACTATATAGGGTATAGGGTGCCAGTTGAGACGTTTCCCCTTGACATCTATGAAGTGCAGGGGTGAGTCTGTTGGGAGCACGTTTGTTTAGACTCATTTACTTTCCCAGTGTCCTGCGGTGTTAGCAGGTTAGAGGTTTTAGTCATGAATCTTGTTCTGGAAGCAGCACTGCAGTGTGGTCACTAYCTGGCACAGCCACAAGGTCATAAAATTTGATTTTAACCTTAACCACTTTGCTTATCCTAATGCATAACCCTAACCTTATATTAAGACCAAAAATCAACAACAACAAAAAATCATGAATTATTATAGACAATGTTGACTTTGCAGCTGGCCTATCAAAGGGGAAATTGCTCAGTTCTGCCTCCAGGACAAGACTCATGATAATAAACGTCAACCTGCGTGGTGTTAGGGGGGTTCCCATGTTATTTATGACAGTGTGAAGTCCTAAAGTCAACAGCACTGCTCAGAGACTGCTTCTCTTCAAGCTATACCAACTCATTCTTTGTGCTATGCAGACAATGGGCATGACTGATACCGTATGTTCTTAAAAAGACTACTAAATGTGCCTGATTTTCCTATCTCAGATCTCTCAATTGTACACTTGATAAGAAAGCATTGATGACAGGATTAAGCATTTTTAGAATGACTCAAACAATTCCTGTTTCACCTCAATTATCCTTCTATATAGGCTATAAATACCATTTGTTTTGGTTACCCAATACACAGAGAATAGGACTTTTCATTATACCCTAAAGGCTAATAACAAGAAAAGCTGTCTTGMCATTGTCTTTCACGAAGAACAGGGGGTTGGGGCTGAGTATGTTGTGAAAAGGACTGGAGGAAATGGTAAAAGAAAAGCAGTGTTGTGCATCTGAGCGCTTGGTCTAAACTCTTGTTTCAAGCCCCCTCCAATAGCAGCTAGCTACCACAGCTGTACAGTGAAGCTGTTGTCATTCCAGGGCCCTAAAAAGTAAGAGCCRCCCTCAGGGCTTCGTCGACACTGTCTGAGGCAAATTACTCCTCAGCTTCCTGCCTATGACACAACACTCCTATTAGCGTTTAGTGCTTGTGCAAACCCCCTGCTGCCCCTTCCAAGAATGTTAAAAGAAGAAAGTGCCCTAAAAAAGAAAAAAGGGAAAAACTATGTTGTTCGACACWAGTTGTCTCTCACAGCTCAGAAAAAAAACCAATTTTAACACGGCAACCAACCACATACCGGTATGGATTTTTAGAATACAGTCTATGTTGATACAGTGSAACAAAACAAATTTAGTTCTACAAATTGGACTACTTCACTGTCGGTTTTGTCCTAGTTTGGTTGAGTATAAAACCATCAGAATGGAGAAAGCAATTAAAACCACTRAGACATCATGTGTTGCCATCTTAGGGTTATGCACTACTCATTAAACATTATTTAGAAATGTTACTATTCAGAAACATAAAATACAGTCAAAAAAATATGACTAATATCGTAATGTGATATTTTGGCCACATAGTCTAGCCTTATTTTCTTGTGAATACTTTTTTTATCTGTTGAGTTTCAAGAAATCCACTAGTGGACAAGGATATCCATGAGAAGTCTTGTGTCACTAACTAATCAAATCAAATTGTATTTGTCACATGCGCCCGAAAACAACAGGTGTAGACCTTACAGGGAAATGCTTACTTAAGACCAACAATGCTTTAACGCATTTTTATTTTATCTTAAGTAAAAAATAGATAAGTAGAAAKATMTAAAATAACAAATAATRTAACAGCAGCAGTAAAATAACAATAMCGAGGCTATATACAGGGGGTACCGGTACAGAGTTAATGTGCGGGGGCACCGGTTAGTRGAGGTAATTGAGGTAATATGTACATGTAGGAAGAACTAGATGCTATTTTTGTGTTGGTCGAGGCTAAGCTTGGCCTCACAGGGCTCAATTATCTCCTTAAATTAGAAAAGTGAGTTTACGATGAAATGACTTTACCTTGTATTGGTATTGACGCAAGTGATCAACCTATTGGGGAACCTGCAGTTCATAGTCATGCATTCGTCTCTGGTCTCCGTTTCTCAACTCTGACAGGCTCGGGACTGACTGCATGTGATTTACGGCTTGGCCCATTTGGCCCAGAACAGATGGGGAGAGATTCCCTCYGGGGCCTAAGCACAGTCCATAAAGGAAACATGAAATAATTATTACTGGCAATGCAACTTTGGAGCCAGCAGCAGGACTTATTCTACCTACATACCTACACTATATTTTGGTAGAGGGAGGGCACGCACGACTCAAACTGTTTTGGAATAAGATACATCAAAATGGCTTAATGTGGGTCCCTCTAGCTAGCAGATATATTTTCCATCGGGCTTAATACAGGGGGATCTGTTTGGCATTAGTAGGGCCATGTGGCCATCCTCTTCTGTTTACAGCAAGGGACTGCTGTGATCTTGCAGCCACAGGCGTGTTTGGCAGCCCGCTTCCCCTGAGATTAGATGTACTAGTGTTTTATTCCCCAAAGYTTTCAGACCATGTACATGACATACACAAGACCTGGAGGCCCTCATCGRTCCTTAGCCTGGGCCACTAATGTAGGACCCAGCCCGACCCACATGACTCACTATCAGTTTATTTTAGTTGACTAGACGCTAGGGAGAGAAGTACTATTTTAAAAGTAGAACTGGTTGTTCAAGGSTTATATTACACTGTGAGAAAAACGAGTGAATTTCATTTCAAGTTCCTCTTGTGTTTTTTCTGTAGTGGAAGARTTTAGAAGGTTAGTTGTGGTGGGATGGCGCCAGGCTAGGTGGCAGCTGTCTGTGCAACCATAACAGTCACACACACACATACACACAACCCGCTTTGCCGTGTGTGTGTGTGTGTGCGTGCACGCATGCCGCCCAACATCTTACTTCCAGCTGTGTTGTGGAAGTTGCCCCACAACACGCCAGCCTTACTTCCTGTGTTGTGTAAGTTGTGCTCGGGAGGAAGCGTGCTAGTTCACTTGGCCCATCCCTACAGGGCAATAGTTTCCCATCAACACTCTGGAAGTGATAAAGACTGGGGAGGCTGCTCTGTAGCGCTCACCTGGGAGTGAAAACCTGCCACAGCAAGTTATGTCCCGACTGGAGAAACTGCTGCACGTTTGTCTCAAGCTGGCTTCCTTGTCAACAGGTACACGGGGTAATCACTTTACAGTTGGTGTTTTATTTACCATTAGAGTAAAAAACCCAGTCATGGGTTCTGTCTACATCTGTGAATAGTACATCTGTTGACTGGCTTACATCTGTCTACAACTGTTGACTGTCTACATCTGTCTACAACTGTTGACTGTCTACATCTGTCTACATCTGTTGACTGTCTACATCTGTTGACTGGCTACATCTGTCTACATCTGTTGACTGGCTACATATGTCTACATCTGTTGACTGGCTACATATGTCTAAATCTGTTGACTGGCTACATCTGTCGACCGTCTACATCTCACTACATCTGACTGTCTACACCTGTCTACATCTGTTGACTGTCTACATCTGGCTACATATGTCTACATCTGTTGACTGGCTACATCTGTCGACCGTCTACATTCACACATTGTTGACTGTCTATATCTGGCTACATATGTCTACATCTGTTGACTGGCTACCTCTGTTGACTGGCTCATCTGTTCGACAGTTGTTGACTGTCTACACTGTTGACTGGCTACATCTGTTGACCGTCTACATCTCACTACAGCTGTTGACTGTCTACATTTGGCACATCTGTTGACTGTCTACAAATGACTGTCGCATATGACTGTACATCTGTTGACTCTCTACATCTGTCTACATCTGTTGACTGTCTACACCTGTTGACTGTCTACACCTGTTGACTGTCTACACCTGTCTACACCTGTTGACTGTCTACATCTGGCTACATATGTCTACATCTGGCTACATATGTCTACATCTGTTGACTGGCTACATCTGTTGACCGCTCTACATCTCACTACATCTGACTGTCTACATTTGGCTACATCTGACTGTCTACAAATGACTGTCTACAAATGACTGTCTACATCTGTTGATGTCTACATCTGACTGTCTACATCTGTTGACTGTCTACATTGGCACTACACCTGTCCTACACCTGTTGACTGGCATACACCTGTCTACACCTGTTGACTGGCTACAACTGTCTACACCTGTTGACTGGCTACACCTGTCTACACCTGTTGACTGGCTACACCTGTCTACACCTGTGACTGGCTACACTCTTGTCTACACCTGTTGACTGCCTACCTGTCTACACCTGTCTACACTGTTGACTGCTACACCTGTCTACACCTGTCTACACCTGTTGATGGCTAACACCTGTCTACACCTGTCTACATCGTGTTGACTGTCTACATCTGGCTCAATTGTTTACATCTGTTGACTGGCTGAAATCTGTTGACTGTCTACACCTGTCTACATCTGTTGACTGTCTACATCTGGCTACATATGTCTACATCTGTTGACTTGGCTACATCTGTCGACAGTTGTTGACTGTACACTGTTGACCGTCTACATCTCACTACATCTGTTGACTGTCTACATTTGGCTACATCTGTTGACTGTCTACAAATGACTGTTACAAATGACTGTCTACAAATGACTGTCGACATCTGACTGTCGAATTGACTGTTCACAATTGATTGTCTACATCTGTTGACTGTACATCTGACTGTCTATCTGTCTACATCTGTTGACTGTCTACATCTGACTGTCTATATCTTCTACATCTGTTGACTGTACATCTGACTGTCTACATCTGTTGACTGTTTACACTGAACTGTCTACATCTGACTGTCTACATCTGTTGACTCTACATCTGTCTACATTCTGTTGAGTGTCTACATTCTGGCTACATCTGTTGACTGTCTACAATTAACTGTTACTACATCTGTCTACATTTGTTGACTGTCTTCATCTGTTGCTACATCTGTCTACATTTGTTGACTGTCTACAAGGGCTGTCTACATCTGTCTACATTGTTGACTGGCTACATCTGACTGTCTACGTCTGTCTACCAAATGACTGTCGACGTCTGGCTGTCTACAATCTGTCTACATTTGTTGACTGTCTACAATTGATTGTCTACATCAGTTGACTGTCTACAATCTGTTGACTGTCTACATCTGTCTACATTTGTTGACTGTCTACAATTGATTGTCTACATCTGTTTGACTGTCACATTTGTTGACTGTCTTCATCTTTGTTGACCTACACCTGTCTACATTTGTTGACTGTCTCAAAAGGGCTGTCTACATCTGACTACATTTGTTGACTGTCTCCAATTGATTGTCTACATCTGTTGAACTGTCTACATCTGTCTACATTTGTTGACTGTCTACAAATGACTGTCGACATCTGACTACATTTGTTGACTGTCTACAAATTCCTGTTGACATCTGACTGTTGACATCTGACTGTTGACATCTGACTGTTGACATCTGACTGTTGACATCTGACTGTTGACATCTGACTGTCGACATCTGTTGACTGACTACATCTGTCTACATCTGTTGACTGACTACATCTGACTACATTTGTTGACTGTCGACATCTGACTGACTGTCGACATCTGACTGACTGTCGACATCTGACTGTCTACATCTGACTGTCTATCTGTCTGCATTTGTTGACTGTCTACATCTGACTGTCTATCTGTCTGCATTTGTTGACTGTCTACATCTGTTCACAGTCTACATCTGTCTGCATTTGTTGAATGTCTACATCTGTCTACAATTGATTGTCTACATCTGTTGACTGTCTACATCTGACTGTCTACATCTGTCTACATCTGCTGACTGTCTACATCTATCTTCATCCGTTAACTGTCTACTTCTGTCTATGTCTGTTGACTGTCTACATCTGTTGACTGTATACAGATTGACAAATGCCTGTCAGACGCTTGGAGTAGTGGTCTGGGACTTGGAGTAGTGGTCTGTCTGGGATTGGAGTAGTGGTCCTGTCAGACGCTTGGAGTCAGTGGTCTGGGAA
>NC_036842.1:38461240-38491185 GCF_002910315.2 Salvelinus sp. IW2-2015 | reverse complement strand
CTACTGGCTAAATAATTGTCTGTTTACGTCGGTTTATTGACTTGTCAACAATTGAAGTTGATCTACATCCTGTTGACATGTCTCATCTGTTCACTGTCTATCGTCTTAGACTGTCTACGGTCTGACTGTCTACAGAGTCTACGTCGGTCTACATCTTTTGACAGTGTTCATCTGTTTCTCAGTTTTATTCTGCAGTAACAACAAAGACTTTGCAAAAGTAAGACTCAGAGGGGAAAGATAGCACTTGAGCCGATTCAACCAGTATATCAGTATACAGGGATATTCGAAGTACAACGGTATGATTTTCAATTCCAAAATAATGATATATGTGGCTACCTACAGGCTGTGGGGTGTGTGGGAGCTTATGTCATAGTGCTCGGCCCGTGACTGACAGCTCGTTGAAACTGCCTATGTCATCCTCAATGAAAATTTGGCTATACACAAAGAAACGGACCCTTTAAATTTCATCAATGATAATATACTTAAGTACCTATATTTATATAGTATTTTATATGTCGCCATTTGGCATATCCTTTTAGGCCGAACTGTATTCATAGAAGACCTACTCGTGAAGTGGTTCACAGACGCACTGCACGATGTGTTGAGCTTGACCAACTGTTGTTGAACGAAACCCCCGCCCCCCCCCGCCCCCCCGACCCCCCCAGCCCCCCCCATCCCGCCCGCCCCACACCCCCCCCCCCACCCCCCCCCCCCCCCCCCCCCCCCCCCCCTCCTCCCCCCCTCGTCCTTCCCCTCCCCCCACCCCCACCCCCCCCCCCCCCCCCCCCCCCACCCCATCCCTTCCCCTCTCCCCCTCCCCTTCCCCCCTCCCCCCTCTCCACGCTCTCCGGCTCTCCCGCCGGCCCCCCCCCACCCCGCCCCCTCCCCCCCACTTGTTTGTTCTCAAATGCTGGCTGAATGACCGTAGCTAACCAGATCAACTAGCTGTACACACAGTACAATGATGACAGTCCTAGCGCAATCCAAGATAACTATGCTCAACCCAGCACAGATGAAGACCTAGCTAAAACTCAGCAACATCAGCATCTACACGCTGGCACAGATGAAGACCTTAGCTAACCAGCAACTAGCTTTAACACCAGGTACGTAGATCAAGAACAGCAAAAACCAGATAGACCTCTAACCAGCAACTAGCTTAACAGGCCACGGCAAACCAGTAACCACTCGAAAACAGGACACACGAATAAGGAAACGTAAAATGTGCCTGGCACACCATATAGGAATTGTTGCCCCCCACTCTACCTCCAGAGCTCGTGTTGTGGTGAACCTAAATACTGGGACATGCTTAAGTATCCCGGCCATCCTACAGTCAAGCTTGATGCCCTCAATCTCAACAGCAAATGGATCAATGAACCTCACCAGGTTACAACCCCAATTTCTTAAACACCGGCACCCTCATTAGATATCATCCTAACCAACCTTGCCCTCCAAATTACACCTTTTGCTCTCTTCAACCAGGATCTCAGCGATCAACTTCTGCCTCATTGTCTGCGTCCCGTAATGCGGTCTGCGTGCGTCAAATGGACCCACCCTTCCATCCACTGTCAAACGCTCCCTTAAACACTTCAAGCGAGCACTGCCTTTCTAACGACCGGCTCCGGGTATCTGGCAAAGGATCTCGACTCACCCATCAGTAGAGATGACCTGGTCTTATTCTTTAAAAGTGCTTTCTTACCTCTTAAATAAGCATGCCCCATTCAAAAAATGTAGAACCAGGAAGCAGATATAGCCCTTGTTCACTCCAGACCTGACTCCCTTGACCAGGCACAAAAACATCCTTGGGCGTACTGCATTAACATCGAACAGCCCCCGCGATATGCAACTTTTCAGGAAGTTAGGAACCAATATACACAGACAGTTAGGAAAGCAAAGGCTAGCTTTTTCAAACAGAAATTTGCATCCTGTAGCACAAACAGCCCAAAGTTCTGGAACACTGTAAAGTCCATGGAGAATAAGAGCCACCTCCTCCCAGCTGCCCACTGCACTGTGTAGGAAACACTGTCACCACCGATAAATTATGATAATTGAGAATTTCAATAAATTTTTCTACGTCTGACCATGGTTTCCACCTGGCTACCCCTACCCGGTCAACAGCCCTGCACCCCCCACAGCAATTTGCCCAAGCTCCCCCATTTCTCCTTCACCCAAATCCAGAGTAGCTGATGTTCTTGAAAGAGCTGCAAAATCAGGACCCTTACTCAAAAATAACAAGCCGGATTCTATGAACCTGATCATCCTCTCTACTTTTTGCATGTATGGAGAGCTAGAGACAAGGAAGCAAGAAAACAGAAACGACCCGAGGGGCCTATCGAGGAAAAAGGACGCCGCTGAGAGCCAGAAACCGAGGTACGGAGGGTTGCCGATGGACTCGACAGCGGAGAGAAGTACACGGAGGATGATCGGATAAGGAAGACAGAGTTTCACTAGATGAAGTTGTTTGAAGATGTTATGTTTTCTAGGAGAGACAACCGAAGTCGTGTAAGTTGCGAAGACAAAATAAGATGCTTGCTTACAATCAGCTATGAAGTAGGTTCACTAACGTGGGAGGGTAAATAAACATCGGTTGTTTTCCAATGAGGAATCGAGAGTGACTCAAGAGTGAAAGAACAAACAATTTACGTATGCAAAGCCAGAAATGAAAGATCAACGACACGGAAGCCCAAACAACAAGGGATAAAGTACCCAACGACAGAACACCGTCCTCGCGAAGGTTAAGAAAAACCTCCAGTAAACATCCACAGCCGGAGTCTAATAACAAGCCCGGAACTGAGAGGAAACGCCAAAAAATATGATAATGCGGATAAGTCTGCCTTGGCAGGGCTGGGCGTGGCGGAGGGGTCTTGTGACAGGGGAAATTCGGACCCTCTCTTTACTAAAAAATTATCCTCCGAAATTGTTCTGCAAACCCTATACTAAGGCCTGCTCAAACACCTCTATCGTATATCGTCCTGAGATCCCCAAAGATTTGCGAAAGCCTGCCGACCAGCCTGTACCACCACACTCCGCTCTAGACGCCCTACAACTAGAGCAATACACACGCCCCGTGATATCTTCCCCTGAACCACCTACACTTCTCCAATTCATTCGAATATGAGAGCGCGCCAAAGTTTTGAATCCCACCGCTAACCTTTCTCCGCTATCTGCAAATCTCGTTTGCTCCAAAGCTTGGTCATGGCGGCATGCACCTCAGCCGTGAACTGCTCAGAGTACAGACCGTGTGAAACCGATATCCATACCGCCCATCGATAAGAGACAATACTAGCATGCAGCTGGTATTCATCGACCTGGACCAAGCTTGTTCGACTGTTCAAATCACCCACTTCTCTTATCGGCAGACCAACAGCTCTTGGGTTCTCAAATGAGCTGCCTCTGCCTGGTTCACCAGACTATCCCCCTTCTCAGACAGAGCGGTTCGAAAGAGGCCCAAGCAACTAAACAAATCGGAGAAAGGCCTGTTGTCACGCTAACCGCTTGGGCAGAGTTTCTATGGCGGTTTGTGTTGCAGGGATCCACAGCGAGAGGTCTCATTTTCTCACATCCTGTGCCCTAATCTTCCATACATAATTCTGCTTGTATAACATATCCCAATAGATGCGTTCGTCTCTTTGACATTTTGCCCTCCCGTGCTGGATATCTAGTCCTCACCTCTATCGCAACAGTACACGCACACTACCACTGTAACCCTGACTTCTAGCGCTATCTGGCTGCGTTGACCTACCCACCGTGAGTACTGAAGAACACCAAAACCGCCAGACGGCCGAGGCTTCAATCTGCCATACATACGTCTCGCTTGCCTAGTAGAGCCTTCCAACTGCTACCTTTAGATAATAAACTAGAAAGATAAAACAGTACGCGCGAAATGTGATGCTCTTCCAAAGCCATTGATCAGCCTGCCCACAGGCGTATCGTGCTTCGTAGGCGCAGGCAAGGGCTCCAATTTTGTAACAATGCCAGGCATTAATATGAATAAGTACGCGCAACTTCACAAGACTAGAATTAGGTTAATCCCCGAGACCCTTCAAACCACCAACCCGACCATGGACAGGAAGCGGGCGGAAATCTGTACCCCGGGCCTATACGACCCACCCCAACGAGGGAAAGAAAGGGGCTAGACCTTGCGTCTCTAATTAAGCTGGAGAACCCGTAGAAGTGAATAACATGTCGAACCCTACAGAGGTCTCGTATTGTTGCCCAGGGGGCGTTCTGTATAGTCTGGTCATCCCGTTAACGTGACTCTGGTGGATGGGTATCAGAAAAGCTTTCGAGAAAGAGCCAACTATGATGGGAGTTTTCAGGACTAAACTACAGGGTTACTCTCGACTACTAACCAATGTAATGGTGAGGTTGGGTACTGAGGCTGGGAGAAGTGTAAACAAAGTTTATGTTTGCACTTAAAAAACCCATGGTTATAGCCACTATTTCACTCTTTACCGTAACTTTGGGCCCAGGATTATCTCATATGGTGACCTGCAACTAGTGTGTCTGGCAAGTTGCCCAGATTCCCACGCTTAAGCGTGCAACCCTTGCGTCGACCGCGCGAAACCGTAGTTTTTCAAATCTCCGATCTTGTGATAAAATGGACCTGCTAATGGGCATTGCGTAACCTCAAGGAAGACGAGGGTGTACAACACACCTGGTAGTTCTCGGGGAACCCAGCTATGTTCAAATTGCTTGTTTTGCAATCCAGCTGACCGCTCTGTTGAACGTATCGCTGTTCTTGTACACACCTACAAACAGGGATAATAATCATTGTCCTCCGGTTACGGAACCTGTCCAGTCATCCCCGGCCCCCAACAAAGGAACAACGGTCATACAAAGTCCTCCAAGGAGACTCAAACCAAAGGCCCATCAACTCACACAAAACGGAGAATGAAGCAGCGCCACGAATGAGGGCCTTTTGAGATAAAATATCAAAGAACCCCGGTGGACCGCACGAACAACTGCACCACTGCATACGTCCATCCATACCAGTAGAGGAATAGCAAGACCAGAAGACACACATAGGGTCTAATCTTAGAGTGCCTTCAATCCACACACCCTCCCATGTCGCGTGGATTTTTTGCCTGTATTAATTTTAAAGTACAGTTTTTGCACAAGAGGCCTCCCTGCGCCCTTAGTCTCTTCATCTGGCGTCAGCAGGCCTGGAGGTGGCATGGGAAAATGAAAGGACACATCAACGGTCGATACGTTAGGCCAGCACTGGCTGATTCTGAATATGCGTCAAAGTAAAACGGTTGGAATCGCGGAAGCTCATATTGGGGCGTGCGATATTGCATGGTAGTATCAAACGCTATAAGTCCAGTGTGGAGCTTGGTCTATACAACATTCCAATTAATGCCTGCATTGTATCACAATAACCCAAATTGACAACCCTAGGGCATGTCTAGCCAGTTAATAACCTAAATTACTACGTTTCTAAATCAATTGAACACCTATCTCAATACCACAACCAGGTGTTTCTCCAGGATACACGACACCCGTAAAAGCCGAAGCTACCGAAGACAGGTCCTGTAAATAACCAATTATTAACCACCACAGCACCCCGAGGTTACCAACCTCCACCACCGCATCCTTGCTGCGGAAATCTCCCTCCGCAATACCTCCATCTTTTATTTACCCACTAGAAGAATGTCCAAGGCCTCTGAACAGCCGTACGCATACTTTTGTGCAGCCAACACCCTAGGCCATCGCACGACGGTACCAAGTCCGTACACCCCCCCTTCGGTATTATGACGGGACCGAGCCGACACGCTTCTTTGCCATCTATTATAGAACCAGCACTATTCGGTGGATATACGACAGCGTGATACCAATCGAATTTGTTTCTTTGCGGGTTCGCCTTTCCATCAAGAGTCCTATAGCTTTCCGTATCCTTCCAACCCTCCACCCGAAAAGACCAACGGGCGGAAACCGATGTCCTGCCGGCAATGCTACCCTGATCGTTGTCTTTCGCCGTGTGTCATACTTCCCGACTATGACTCAAGGCCCTACGCGCTCCCCGAAGAGGCAGCATCCGTTACCCAATCCGCCCTCCCTCAAAAGCCGCCCGGTATATATTGCGATATGGAATAGAGATAGGTTAAAGGAGTCTGTCCTTCTTTTAACCTTCCAGAGCCAAAGGGGGCAAACAACTGGGCAGTAACTCCGTTGTTCTTTGAGTCCATCCGGATACGATAATACTAACTTCAAGAACACACTGGTCCTCGAACGTTCACAGGAATTTAAACAGTCCCGTCGATTGCAGTTATCCTCCACCATTGAACCGCTATTAAAACTCTCAATAACTGGTTAACCAAAAGTAGCCAATTAACCACTGTAAATAAAACTTATTGGCACTTTAGTCGAATCTGCATAAGGCTCAACCCCTTACCCCTTCGAATCCTCCACCATTCCCTTAACTCTAAACGTAACCTTTTACAATAATGGTAAAATCAAAAAGAGTGAACCATTAAAAGACCGATAAAGCCAGAATGTTAAAACCACACTTTTGACTACTAAGAATCAAAATCATAGTGATTTAGAAACACAAAACTCCAACAACCTCCGACGAAATTGCCGAATGCCTACAACTGGGACCTAACGATTTCTCACAGTATGTACTTCTGGCCCATTCAATGCTCTGAATGCAGCCCGATCTGATAGCCTATTCCCCGTTTGTCCCACCCTAACTATATAATAGGGGAACACACCGTACCTATCCTTTCCCCCTAAATATAAACCGAATCGCAACAGAACCCACCGGCCGCACCCCTGTAATGAGCCTTCTCCGTAGGGCCAACGCCTGGATGGCGACCCGAGGACCCGGGACCACCTCCTGCGCCCAACAAAATTTGACAGTGAGCCTTGTCTGCTCGCCCAAAACCCCCTCCACTGGCTCCCAAAACTGCCAATCACGAATGCGTATACCTAAGTGTCTCTTTTTGCCTGTAGGTAATTAGACCCCCCACCCCTCTTATACTTTGCCGAGTCTTCACAACCATTTTATCCCAGGCCTGCGACATATAGCAGCCAAACCTACCCATCCCAGCTCGTAGGGGAAGCCCTTCATCACGTAGCCGCGCTCCTAGATCAGGGTCATAATATACTATACGGAGCTGGGCAAGCCCCCAATTCAACCCACAAATCTACCTCCTTTTGCGCCTGTTCTTTCATAACTAAGCCTCCTACTTCCTCTTCTTTTTGGCCAGTTCCCCTTTGCTTACCAAATGACGAACCGAAGGTGCCCAAACTTGGAGTAGTGGTCTGTCAGACGCTTGGAGTAGTGGTCTGTCAGACGCTTGGAGTAGTGGTCTGGGACTTGGAGTAGTGGTCTGGGACTTGGAGTAGTGGTCTAGGACTTGTAGTAGTGGTCTGTCTGACGCTTGGAGTAGTGGTCTGGGACTCGGAGTAGTGGTCTGGGACTTGGAATAGTGGTCCCTGCTCCGGGCACTATTACACATATAAGCTCAGTGTACTGTACCTGTAGACTGGAGCAACTCCTGGGTGGAAAGTTTAGGTTATGCAAGTGTCAACGGTTCTAATTTGTAGCCCAACGCAGCTCGACGTGCGCTGGCGAGATGTGCTGCATCAAGGTGCAATTTGATAAATCTGTGCTCTGTCAACCTTCCATCTTGAGAATTATACGCCGGAGATTGTTCCTCGGGTCCAAAAAGTCTGTGTGTGCCCAGCTGGTGATGTTGAGCTTCAACAAGGGAACATTTCTACAGCTCTGCTACACCATTGATCACATGTGTTGTTTGGTTTCCCTCCATCTATGGAAGAGAGAAGAGGATAACGGTTTATTTGGACCTTCGCCCCTTGGCTGAGCATCTAAGACTTTCTTTTTGCCGTCAATGTCAGACACACAGTGAATCGGTACTTTGTGTTAAGGAGAGAGTTCAAAAGGACAGTTAGTGGCGTTTTAAGAATATCACATTAAATGTTCCCATATTTGTCTAGGAATAAGAGTCTGAAGTCTGTAATTTCACTTTTCAACCCCTTCATCGTGGCAATGTTAGAATCCTAGCACTCAAGCGATGTCCTCAATGGAAAAAATGGTGAAGCAAGAACATGAGTTTTCAGTTTCGAACTGTGTTAAACATTTAGTTTAACATAAATTGCTCCTAATCACCTAGGATGATGAGTACTTTTTAAATAACTTTTACTGGGCTTGTTGTTCCTTCCCTGGTTTTGAAGGAATGATTGAAATCCCCTGACAAAAAATACATTGGTTTTACTGCTTGCTAATGATGAGAGACTCACATTTTCAGGCACCCTCCCTAGCAGTCATGTGAGGTGGTTGAATGTACCTTAGTGAGGGTCCTCTTCTTCCCCCAGCTGTGAAACATGCTGCCTCCTCAGAAGACAAGTGGCCGATTCATTTCAGTCCGGCTCACCACACGTCAGTGTCCTCAAACCGCTGAAACCAGGGGCCTTTTTTTCCCTTTTTAATTTCTTTTTTTTTTTAAGGCCGTGGCTTCAAATACAGGATTTATTTTATGCACACATTAGTTTCTACATAGTTGCTACTCATACTCCACCTCCCTTCACGTTTCTCTCTTTACTCACCCTCTTCTGAACCATGATAATGTAGCCTAATCCTAATCTATGTCTCTGAACAGCTGAAATAAAAACCCTGTAGTGATTTGAAGGAACATTCAGTGCCGTTTCCAAACCAAACTAAACCATCTTTGCTACAACCTTCTCTGTCTGTAACGGATATTGCAGTACACATTGCATTGGGCATAAAAAAACAGCGTTTTGTGTCACGATGCAAGCTTATATTTTTGTATTTGCTGCTAGAGTTGCTCAAAGAATAACACTACTACTTTGACTCTATGCCTGCCTCCTGCTTAGCCAATTTTTTGCAATGATGATAAAAAAAAAGATCATTAAACCGCTAATTATACTGCGTGTCTGTGTCTTGCTTGTGTTTTGATGTGCTGCATGTAACTCCCTACTTGAGTTTTGCATTGGGGCAAAAAAAACTATCTGCGAGTTTGTACGAACATTTTGATCATGTCTTTTTGTGTACAACATGTTAATAGCTACATGTAGCCTTTTAACTTCCTCAAAGAAAAGAACATGAAATCGCGCTTATGCTTAATAGTGCAATAGTTGGAATATGTCGACCATGTCCTTTGTGTACAACATTACGTTTCTATGCTACACCAGATAAAGGTGTTCATCGCTGATCAAGGATGGGGTAAGAGGCWGCGGAGCACTCAGCAGCAGCTAGGTAAAAGAAAATCCAGCACCTGTGCAGAAATCTCCGTATGTTTAGCCACGGCAAATCGGGTTTCCAGAAAATCCAGAACCGCAGCCACTCTGTTGTTTTAATGTGGTGGGAGGACTTTGCTTTGGGTCGTACAAGGTCAGATCATCTGAGGCGTCGATTTCGAGTTGTCGGGTTGTTGAGGGTCTAATTGAACCACAACTGGAGCAAAGGGTCAGTGTCTGTCTGTGTAGACAACACGTTACCAAACAAAGAGTCCCTTAGGTGGCTGAAAACACAAACAAACCGGGGTGTTATGGCTGGCTCTCTGACACCTTGGCCCAGTTTTCACACCATAAGCTGCTGTTGGTTAAAACACGTTCTCACCTTCCCTAGCCTCTCCAATGTTTTCATCCACGTTCTCACCTTCCCTCGTCCAATGTTTCTCATCACGTTTTCACCTTCCCTCTTCAATGTTCTTCATCACGTTCTCACCTTCCCTCTCCAATGTTTCTCATCACGTTCTCACTCCCCTCTCCAATGTTTCTCATCACGTTCTCACCTTCCCTCTTCAATGTTTCTCATCACGTTCTCACCTTCCCTCTTCAAGTTTCTCATCACGTTCTCACCTTCCCTCTTCATGTTTCTCATCACGTTCTCACCTTCCTCTTCAATGTTTCTCATCACGTTCTCACCTTCCCTCTTCAATGTTCTCATCACGTTCTCACCTTCCCTCTTCAAATGTTTTCATCACGTTCTCACCTTTCCCTCTTCAATGTTTCTCATCACGTTCTCACATTTTCCTTCCCTTATAAACTAGTGTTGATGAGCCTAATATTGTAGTCATTCATTGTGGTGTTGAGGGTCTGGGGAAGGATCTCAACTTTTGGAAGAAACGCTCATGTCATAACTGGTGTGAATGCCACGCAATGTCTTTCACTCTCTAACCAGTCAGAGGAAGGAAATGGCTGTTGGTTTTAAGGATGCTGCCAAGGCTTCAAACCCCATGGAAAATGAAATGGAGCCGGATCGTGATAAAACACCAACCCATAATTTACAGTGTGCGTGGGGAGACTACTCTCGCGTAGTCGGGCTGACTGTGGCATGAGATGTGTACGAKATTGTGCATACATGTATTTGTTATTCCTACTGCGTAACAATGAAGATTCATGAAGAGCCATACTGTGAATCAGTGAAAATAGGCTAACCTTCAGACATTTTTAGGGATAATGAACTGACCGCAAAAGCCTCTATGATGGGCCACATTGCCCAGCTCACTTTGGCCTTTAATTGAAGGTGACTGTGGGTAATTTTAAGAAGGTAAACGTGGCCCTTTGTCACAGTTGACTTGGAGTCTTCTCATGTTCTCTGTTTTTTGGTCTAGCTCAGACATTCAGTTTTCCACATACTGCTTTCTAGTTTGTCTAGCGCCATTGCTGTTTCACTCTGCTGTCAGTAAGAAGGGGGTTGTAAGTGAGACAAAAGAGATGCCTATTTGTAACAGTCTTCGCGGCGTATAKGCGCTGAAACGGGAAGGGAGAAATTTCAACCCAAACTCCCAGTTGCAAGTTGTGATGGTGCCGAACATAGTTTGTTCGTTTTCACTATGGTTGAAGTCCATTATTAATCATTTAACGTGCCACTGATGGGAGGGGACAGTCTCTGAAAGACWAATTCCTCACTCATTCCTCCTAACCCTAACCCTCACTGAGGTTACCAAATGGGCAGTACGGTCAAATCGAAGGAAGCAAGGGGACGTAAAATAATTTAGTCCCATAAAGCCACAAACTGTCGGGGGCTGACACTAGTTGCCTTGGCAATCTATGCAGCAGTCTGTCTGGTAACCTGATTACCCCATAAGTGCTCATTGCATCTTCATGTGCCATTGTTTTGAATAGCGCCCCGTTGCCAACACATTTAAACAACACTTTTCCTCAAGAATCCTCAGTAAGTCAGGAAAAGGAATTGGCCTTTGTCTTATTGTTGTGTAGATATAAAAGGGCAGACCTGAGGGTATTGACCCGGGTTTTGTTAAGGGTCGTCTTCCCTCACTGTTTATTTTTCTTACATTTCATATGGAAGGAAAAATGTGAGCTTGGAACGAAGCACTTTCCCTCCCCCCTCTGCTCTCCTGATGACGTTACGTTCACACTAGGAAGACTAGCTTAGCAGCCATCTCTCCAACTGCCCCTAAAATACTAAACCTGTTTCCTCTCATGAACTTACATTTTCCATTCACTGGGGGTAGAACAAACAAGGTGAATGCCTCYCATAGCCAATCAGACTTCTGTTGGCTGTGAGTGGTTGTAGTCTTTCAGGAAAAGTCATAAAGCTTGTTTACATTAAATAAGGTTTAACACCTCGAACCAGAAGCTTTGTTGCTTAGGTAACTGCAAATAAAGAGGCATGGCAGAACAACATTAACGGATGTAGGTCCTACCAGCCTGGAAGACCTCCGGTAACTCCACGCTTTGGCATCTTGGACAAAACTATAAAGTTGTTTATGGTCTTATTTCATGGTTCTGGTTGTGACCCGTACATGGATATCAAAGGACTAATTGTTGCCCTGGAAGTAATACTGGGCTTAGCCACCTTGTGGGACACTATTATTCATATTTAGACATGAATAGATATTAAATGATTAGTTATAAAAAAATATAAAAAAATGCTTTCTCATGCAGAAGCAGAGATTGTCGAGTCAAACTAATACGTTTCTCCACTTACTTAAATGGAAGCCACATATCCATTAATTCCATTGACAGTAGAGGCCCACTGTACATGCATGCAGACATCATGTTGTGTACTGTGTCATGACCCAGGGTAGTTAGGTGGTGATTAATCATTTGAAGTGGTACTGGACTGGAGGCATCTATAAGGGCCCTTGTTACCCACAGGGAGGCCCTTGTTACCCACAGGGAGGAGAGTTCCTTTAGAAATTCTCAAGGCAGCGCTATGGCTTTGATCTGAGCGTACCCAGAGAGATAACTCATGTTCTTAATGTTTTCACTGGCAAGAGCTGGCTGGGTATCCCCCAGCCCATAGGAAACTTAAAGAGATTAAATTATGTTGACTTATGAATTGCGTTTGACTAAATTGTTTGTGAAGAAAAATGTCTGAGCTGCCAGTCCATAAAAGAACACAGTCTGTAATTTGACTGAAATCGGGACTTAAACTGTTTACCCACCGTATTAATCATGTTTGTTGACCTTGAACCCTGACAGGCTATGGGATGCAGAAATAATGAATCTATGGCTAGCGATAGCGACTTTCATTACAGCTTATCGCTGTAGAGCTTTATTGACGTCTGTAATGCACAGAGGCCTTCCTGTGGACCTGCTTGCAGTCATTCAGAGAACAGTTTCACTGTCATTCATAAATGGCATGGAGTTCGATAGCCTACATTTGAGTGTTTCTGCAACAAACCTTGTAACCACTACATCATTACAGACTTACTCAGAAGTGCAGTACTGGTTTAGTGCTCCACATTTAACATTTACCCCTTTTATTTATTGACAATCCTATTTTACCATAAGTGACAAAGACATTTTGAATTTGTCTGTGAAAGTTTATTGCTGATGTAGCTTTTTTTTTCGTGGATAATTTCAATATATTCCAACGGTTCCAGCTGTCGTGTTGTTTGGCTGATGAAAGACTCTGATCTTAACTCTGTGAACCTGAGCCGGGTTCCAGCAGCAGCTCCCTGCTCTGCTCTGGCGAGGGGAAGGGAGGGAGGAAATGGTTGGGAAGTCTTCCAGGCTTCAGGGAACCATTTCCAACCCCTCACCACTGCTACTCCCTCACACTGATGAGCATGCAGAAAATAAATTAGTCTGGTTAAGAAGCACGCTCAAGAGCCTTTAGTCATGCCAAGTCTCCCAGCCGGCCACTCCCTCCTTCGTCTCCCCCAGCATCTCTGCAAGTCTCCCACTCGGCCACTCCCTCCTTCGTCTCCCCCAGCATCTCTGCAAGTCTCCCACTCGGCCACTCCCTCCTTCGTCTCCCCCAGCATCTCTGCAAGTCTCCCACTCGGCCACTCCCTCCTTCGTCTCCCCCAGCATCTCTGCACGTCTCCCACCAGGCCACCATCTCCTTCGTGCAGAGATGCTGGGGGAGACGTCTCCCACCAGGCCACCATCTCCTTCGTGCAGAGATGCTGGGGGAGACGTCTCCCACCAGGCCACCATCTCCTTCGTCTCCCCCAGCATCTGCATTGGACCAGAGGTTTGATGAGGCAGTGGACCAAACATGCCTGTTCAGACCCCAGGAACTTGGGCTCCCTGAAGTTCAAACAACTAACATAATCACATTTCTTACATTTGATTGTCGCTCCTGCAAAATACTGTTATGGGACAGTAAGCTGTGTTATATCTTGGGCAAAGGCCAAGTAATCTCACTTACGGACCTCCACAGTCGAACATTGTACGATGTTATTGCTCACTGTGCAACCAGTTGATTTATTTAATTACCCCATTGGCCGAGAGGGTCCATATATCTTTGCATTACTGCACTTTCAGTCAGGCACACGATATGGGGTGGTCCTGTTCAGCTGAGCTTCTGTACCATGATTTACTGTACCTGCATGAACGGCAGTCACATCAGATTCACTGAACTGTGTAACTGTTCAAGTGCAATGTTCAGACCCTCGAAACCCCAAAATGTTGGAGACGACATTATTTCCCCATGTTTTTCTTGTCACCACGGCTGATCCTCGATATGATTCATTACATCTGTTTCAGCTCGAAGTTCAAGGCATGACCTTACATTTCGCATCAACCTCTCCTCCCCAACCCGAACCAACCTTTCAGAATGTCACAACATGTTGCCACCCTAATTACAACTATTGGGACACATGGTGGCATGGCACATACCAACTGGAGGAGGAGGAGGGGGGGGGGTTGGGTGTTGAACATTTCTGTTCCATGTACTCTATTTGTCTAATGACCTGTTGCAATTTTATATTTAGAGGTGTTGTTATGACGACCAGAATTCCTGACAATAAACACAGAACCTTGCGAGTTCCGTGGAGTGTAGTTTATGTCTGCGGAGAGAGCTGTCGTTATCCCGTAATTGTGGAAGATCTGAGGAGTCGGCTGTTCCGCTATGTAATTGCGTTTGGCATAAAAATGCACCGCTCCACTGGAATCAAAGGCTTTGTGTTGTATTTTTAGCGCAGCGGGCATAACATGTTACATGCTGAGCACTTTAAGGGCTTTGTTCAATCAGTTAATTGGTGATCGTAGTGACTAAAGCTAATACAGTATGCCACCCCTAACCTGACAGTGTCATATCTGAGGCTATTTCTCATTTTAAGCATCAATGAACAGAGGGTTGTAGTGTTTTGGTGTTCGTAACTACCCTCAGTGTACTGCTCAGATCAAAATAGATTGAATGACTTCACATATCGAATGCACACAGTGAATAATAAAGTATTCTGTTTGTTGTGTTCAGAGGATGGCTGGTAAAGAAAAGCCTCAGAAGCTGCTAGAAAGATTTTTTATTTATTTTACCTTCATTTAACTAGGCAAGTCAGTTAAGAACAAATTCTTATTTTCAATGACGGACTAGGAACAGTGGGTTAAAGATTTTTTATTTATTTTACCTTCATTTAACTAGGCAAGTCAGTTAAGAACAAATTCTTATTTTCAATGACGGACTAGGAACAGTGGGTTAACTGCCTTGTTCAGAGGCAGAACAACAAATGTTTACCTTGTCAGCTCGGGGATTCGATCTTGCAACCTTTCGGTTACAAGTCTAACACTCTAACCACTAGGCTACCGGCTACCATGTTCATTAGAAATTCGGAATGACAACCATCAACAGCTAGAGACATGCAGAAATATTGGTAGGGTAGGAAAATACCGTCCTGAATTGAAACAAACACGTCCACCCTCACACACACACACACACACACACACACACATCTGTTCCCAGGCTCTGTAGTGCACTACTTCTGATCAGAGCCAGATGGGCCTTGGTCAAAAGTAGTGCACTAAATAGGGAATAGGGTGTAATTTGGGACGTAGCTCAGGCCAAGGTTGAATACAATACAACTTTATTAATCCTCTAGGGGCAATTCGTTCAGTGCTGACAGAGGGCTTCAGACAGGACAAACACACAGTATAATAAAATAAAAAAACATGAAGGCATCAGGTAAAAGTGCATGGTGCAATTTTAAGAAACTAAAAGTCCAATGCTAGCCACAGTTCTTAATTAATGTCAGGGCTAAACTATCTCTAGAATGGTCCCTAGGTCTTCCTTAATGTTGCTGTTAACCAGGCGGATGGCCTCGGGCACACGGAGACCTGAATGTGCCTGCTTTGTGTAAGGGCGGTCTGAGGGTTCTGTTCTAAAACACCCTATTGATTGATTGCTGTTAGCACTTTTCCACAACCCTGGCTTCTACAGCTATGCATGGGTGGAAACACCTTGAATTATTTCCAACACTACAACACTGTACTGTTGTGTTTGCACGCTGCCGGAGTATTTGAGTCGTTTTTTTTTTAGAAAAATATCATTAGTTTGATATTTTCATAAGGGTCTTATTAGGATCAGACCATCCATTATTTTTATTTCTTTCCCGGGAACCTGAAGTTGCTTACTTTTATACCAATGARTTTCCCACACTGTAAGGGGATTTACTCAAGCTGTTGTAAATTGCCGTTCTATGTAAAGAACAATTTACGGTAATTGCCATATGACGAGTTTGATTCCAACTTTGTCTCATGCGCTGTTACATTTGGTGATTTTGTTATTAGCTAATAAACACAATTGTTTCTAATGTTCTGCCTCTTGCCAGAATACTCGAGGTGCAGTCCACTGTGATGTTTTTGTTACTTATTGAGAAATGTACTTATGGGGTGAATATAGCTGTAAATTAATTGAAAGATATCTCCGATTGGGTAATCTGAGAAATGTACTTATGGGGTGAATATAGCTGTAAATTAATATAAAGATATCTCCGATTGGGTAATACTGAGAAATGTACTTATTGGGTGAATATAGCTTGTAAATTAATATAAAGATATCTCAGATTGGGTAACTGAGGAATGTACTTATGGGGTATATAGCTTAATATAAAGATATCTCCGATTGGGTAATACTGAGAAATGTACTTATGGGTGAATATAGCTGTAAATTAATATAAAGATATCTCAGATTGGTAATACTGAGAATGTACTTATGGGGTGAATATAGCTGTAAATTAATATAAAGATATCTCCGATTGGGTAATACTGAGAAATGTACTTATTGGGTGAATATAGCTGTAAATTAATATAAAGATATCTTCAGATTGGGTAATACTGAGGAATGTACTTATGGGGTGAATATAGCTTAATATAAAGATATCTCCGATTGGGTAATACTGAGAAATGTACTTATAGGGTGAATATAGCTGTAAATTAATATAAAGATATCTCCGATTGGGTATACTGAGGAAGTACTTATGGGTGAATATAGCTGTAATTATATAAATCTACTGTATCTCAGATTGGGTAATACTGAGAAATGACTTATGGGGTGAATATAGCTGTAAATTAATATAAAGATATCTCAGATTGGGTAATACTGAGGATATACTGTATTGGGTGATAATTAATATAAATCTACTGTATCTCAGATTGGGTAATACTGAAGGCAGAGGGCGGTAGATTCAATGACATAATGAAAGCTGCAATAGACCCCAGGGTGACTGACAATAATGGACAATATCTGTGAACCCCCAAAAATGTAATCGTCAATCATCTTAATACATTTATTTTAGGAGAAGGGGGGTTCAACTTCATATTCAAGTAGTTAGAGTTTATCCAATAGCAGTTTTTCAATTAGAAATAAAATGAGTAAAGTTGGTAACCATTTTACGAACAGAACGGCATGGTCAGGAGGAGAAGCTTGATTTCCAAAAGTTCCAACCATTAGTTCTTGAGACAGGGATGTCTCTAAAACTGTGTTATATTCGTTAGGTATGTCATAGCTCATTTTTAAAGATGAATTACAAGATCAAAACATTTGTCAATTCATCATTACCCAAAATTCTATAATCCTCACAGTCCTTATAAGGCCCCACCTTTACCTCCCTGGGACGACACAGATTTGGGCATGTGCACCTGTGTAGCGTGATAACAAGAGCTATTGGCAGTCCACTGGAGAGAGGCCAAACCTTGTCCAACCACAATCCACCTGCAAGGTACATTTCAGGCTAGCAAAACATATGCATGCATGCAAGGTTTGGCCTCCTCAGTCTAGTTTCATGAAAGGATAGGATGTGTGTAATGGCTATTGTAATATGATAGCAGCATCCCACTGAAATTCTCAAGGTTGACATTTTTTACATTTTAGTAATTTAGCAAACACTTATGCAGAGCAATTAGGTTTAAGGGCCTTGCTCAAGGGCACATCAACAGATGTTTCACCTAGTCAAACCAGAGACCTTTCGGTTACTGGCCCAACGCTCTTAACTGCTAGGCCATGATGTAATTTCTTGAAAAGGCCTTGGTTTGGAAACAGTATGTGGGATTCAAACTTGAACCAGAGGTTAAACTACAGAGCAAGGCCTAACTTACGCACCACTTGGTCCAGAGCCATAGATCACCTCATTTCTAACATTGTTTTGCACTGAAGGCGTTAGTTCCCAAATTAGAATGTGGTGTACAATGCACTTAGCTAGCAGGCTCTCACCGGGTCACAGAGAGAGTCCAGAGTGACTCTGTGTTTAGTCCTGAACATTTAGCCTGAGAGACCCTGGACGTCTCCCTGGATGTGTCCCAAATGGCACCCTATTCCTTATTTAGTGCACTACTTTTTACCAGGGTCCAATGGCACCTTATTCCCTATTTAGTGCACTACTTTTTACCAGGGTCCAATGGCACCTTATTCCCTATTTAGTGCACTACTTTTTACCAGGGTCCAATGGCACCCTATTCCCTAGTTAGTGCACTACTTTTGACCAGAACCCATATTGCTCTGGTCAAAAGAAGTTAACTTTTCAGCAAATAAACGATCCACAGGAAGGAGAGAACCCAACATGTTTTGTCATTCATCCATCCATTCAATTCATTCTTCATCTTAAATGGAGAGATATGGACTCCGTGTGCACAACGTTGCCAACATTTCTACACACTCGTGGAACTCCAGGTCACTGCATTTGCAAGTTAACGGATGTCAGGCACCTCCAGGAGCTGTTTGTCTCCGAGCAGCCTCTTCTGCTCTAAGGGCTTTTGCAGACAGAGATGTGCTCCAGTTGGAGTCTTACTGGAGAAATCCTGAAAGCTCAAGCATCTGTTAACTCGCTGTCAACAAGTGGTATGAAGAGGGGTAATGATGCGAACATACTTACATCAGCCATCCACACTGAGAAATGACATTTGTAGACGCTGAAGACTTATGAATTTTGAAGTTGCGTTTTAATACTGTGTTGGTCCCAACAAGGCTTCCAGCTGCTCAATTTCATTATTTTATTCAGCTTTTTTATTTTATTACTTTGGCAAAACAGGCCTGGTCAAAATGGCTCTCCTGAGGGGCACGAGGAGTGTTAACAAGCTCCTACATTTTGGGCTGGGCCAATGGGGTCTGCTGCTCCCCTCGTTGGAGCCCAACTAAGCCCCAGTGAAGGCTGGAGGCCATTTGCCCCCCCCCCTCTCCTCCCTCCACTGCCTCCTCTCTCGTCTTTATGAGCGTTTGGAGTGGCTGGGCTGGCCGTTGCCAGGAGAAGCGGATGTTGAAAAAGGAGAATCCTCTGTGAAAGGTGGCTGTGATTCGGGGGGCACTGTGGGCTCCTCGAGGGCTCCACTGTCGCAGAGACAAAATAATCAGCTAGCTCCTCAGTCCAATGTCGCGCTGTCTCTTTCCCCTCTCTTTCCCCTCTCTTTCCCTCTCTTTCCCTCTCTTTCCCCTCTCTCTCCCCTCTCTCTCTCTCCCCTCTCTCTCTCTCCCCTCTCTCTCTCTCCACTCTCTCTCTCTCTCTCTCCACTCTCCCCTCTCTCTCTTACTCCTTTCTTTCTCTTTCTGTCATTCTCTCTACCTCTGTTTCTTTTTCTCTTTCTTTTGGTTTCTTACTGCCCTTCTCTTCTCTCTCCCTCTCTCTCTCTCGCTCTCTGTGTTTCTGTTTCTGTGCATCAGCCCATTCTACACGGGTGGGAGGGGGAGAACATGGTATCTATTTTTTGATTAATACCAGCGCTCATTATCAAGGGAGGGCTTTGTTGTGTCAGGTGTCAATGGTAGGACATTAGGTAGTGCTGGAAGGGTCATGTTACAAAGTGCCTTTTGAGCAAGTCAGACAAAAATGGCCTTGAAGGGTCCTAATGTTAAGAGTTCTTCTTCCTGGATATTGACCAGGAATATACACTAGTCTAAATTTAAAGGCCCAGTGCAGTCAAAATTCATTTTTCCCCTGCATTTTGTATCATATCGTACAACAGCTGATGAAACTAACACTGTAAAATTGTGAACAATTTGATCAGTGTTATTTCCTGATAGTTGCTGGTTGAAAATACAGTCTACACAGGACGTTCTAGTCAGCAGGATTTGCATGAGGGGAGTTTCAGACTGCCTGGTAACATCACCAGGTGTTCAATTAGTTAATATACCAATAATAGACCAATAACAAAGAGTTCCAAACCTCTCTGCCAATAGCAGCTAGTTTTCAGTTTTCCCCCCTCCCCACAGACCAGTTCCAAACAGTCCAAGAAAAATTCTTGCTTGAGAAATATTTTTTTTGTTAAAAAGCTATTTTTATTTATTTTTTACAATTTTTATGGAGAACTATTACAGTAAGGTACTTAATTGTTACACATAAATTATTTGATATTGATATAAAACATCTGCATTGGGGCTCCCGAGTGGCGCAGCGGTCTAAGATGTGTCACGCCAGACCCTGGTTCGATTCCAGGCTGTATCACAACCGGCCGTGATTGGGAGTACCATAGGGCGGCGCACAATTGGCCCAGCATCGTCCGGGTTAGAGTTTGGCCCGTGTAGGCCGTCATTGTAAAATTATAATTTGTTCTTAACTGACCTGCCTAGTTAAATAAAACAATAATAATAAATAAYTTGGGCCTTCAAACTGAATATTACAGATAGTACTTGAAGTAAAATAAAGATCACTGAGCACTGAGCAGCATTGGCTTTGTTGTAGGTTGTGAGCCTCTAGACTCATTACTTACTGCCGATGAAATTGAAGTTTCTCGCGGAGCCGTTGTTAACACTGAAACAATTATCTACTCTTTCTATTCATTTGTTACTCGGCGAACATAAATTACTATGACTTCCTGCGCTACGACAGGCATTCATATTTCCCCCCCCCCCCCCCCCTTTTTTTTTTTCTCACCAAGGTCAGCTGTCAGATTCTCTCCTCTCCTCTCTCGTCTCTCTCTCTCTCTCTCATGCTTCTGGCCATTGAATATTAAGCGTAGTTTAAAGATGGCTGATTTAAACAAGCAAACTTTTTTCTTCCTCTTACCTGTTTTCATTTAGAATTGTTTGCTGGCCTTTTCTGATGGTAAGCTTCTCCATGAAAGAGTATTGTATTATGTACATTGTAAAAGTATTCCCAGCGTATTCCACACAACAATGGGGGATCATTGACATGGGAACTCTCATCCGTGTTGGTTTTGGCTCCATTACAGCCATAACTCATCCTCCCTCTTCAGAACGTATGGCCTATAGTCAAATGTAGCGCCACTATATAGGGAATAGGTGCCATTTGGGACTAGACAAGGAACGTCCTACCTGCGGAGGAGATCCCTTGGAGTAACTGCTTTGATACTGGTAACACACACATCACACAGGCAGCCAAGCAGTCTCTCCCTTACAGACATACATCAACATCCTCACTGAGTCAGTTTTGTTTGAGTGTTGGGCCAGTAACCAAAAAGGCTGTTGGTCGAATGCCCGCCAACAAGGGAAAAAATCTGTCGATGTGACCTTAAGCAAAGACACCTTCATGCTGGATGATCATCCGTTCACGGCGGTTGAAATCAAACATCTTAAATTTGTACTCATCAGACCAAAGGACAGATTCCACCAGGTCAATGTCCATTTCTCGTTTCTTGGCCCAAGTAAGTCTCTTCTATTGGGTCCTTTAGTAGTGGTTTCTTTGCAGCAATTCGACCATGAAGGCCTGATTCACGCAGTCTCCTCTGAACAGTTGACTTTGAGATGGTCTGTTACTTGAACTCGTGAGACATTTATTTAAGCTGCAATTCTGAGGCTGGTAACTCTAATGAACTTATCCTCTGCAGCAGAGGCAACTCTGGTCTTTCCTTTCCTGTGGCGGTCCTCATGAGAGCCAGTTTCATCATAGCTTGATGGTTTTTGCCACTGTACTTGAAGAAACTTTCAAATTCTTGAAATTTTCCGCATTGACTGACCTTCATTGTCTTAAAGAATGATGGACGTCAATTCTCTTTGCTTATTTGAGCTTTCTTGCCATAATATGACTTGGTATCTTTACCAAATCAGGGCTATCTTCTGTATACCACCCCTAACTTGTCACAACACAACTGATTGGCTCAAACGCATTAAAGAAGAGAATGCCACAAATTACTTTTAACACAAGCACACATGTAATTATGAAATGCATTCCAGGTGACTACCTCATGAAGCTGGGTAGAGAATGCCAAGAGTGTGCAAAGCTGTCATCAAGGCAAAGGGTGGCTATTTGAAGAATCTCAAATATAAAATATATTTTTCATTTGTAACACTTTTTTTTTGTTACTAACATGAACTTCCATATTGTTATTTCATAGTTTTGATGTCTTCACTATTATTCTACAATGTATAAATGAGTAAACATTTATAAAAACCCTTGAATGAGTAGGTGAACCAAGCTTTTGACTGGTAGTATATACTACTATTCCAAAGTTTGGGGTCACTTGGAATGTCCTTGTTTTTGAAAGATTTTTTTTTTTTCCATTAAGATAACATCAAATTAATCAGAAATACAGCATAGACATTGTTAATGTTGTAAATGACTATTGTAGCTGGAAACGGCTGATTTTTAATGGAATATCTACATAGGTGTACAGAGGTACGAGATCTTCAGTTTATTGGCAATTTCTCGCATGTAATAGCCATCATTTCTCAGAACAAGAATAGACTGGCGAGTTTCAGAAGAAAGTTCTTTGTTTCTAGCCATTTTGAGCCTGTAATCAAACCCACAAATGCTGATGCTCCAGATACTCAACTAGTCTAAAGAAGGCCAGTTTTATTGCTTCTTTAATCAGAACAACAGTTTTCAGCTGTGCTAACATAATTGCAAAATGATTTTCTCATGACCAATTAGCCTTTTAAAATGATTAACTTGGATTAGCTAACACAACGTGCCATTGGAACACAGGAGTGATGGTTGCTGATAATTGGCCTCTGTACACCTATGTAGATATTCTATTCTATAAAAAATCAGCTGTTTCCAGCTACAATACTAATTTACAACATTTAACAATGTCTACACTATATTTCTGATCAATTTGATGTTATTTTAATGGACAAATAAATTGCTTTTCTTTCAAAAACAAGGAATTGTCTAAGTGACCCCAGACTTTTGAATGGTAGTGTGTGTGTATATATATATATATATTATACAGTACCAGTCAAAATGCAAGCAGTTCAATGAATTATATTAGCTGACGGACTGGTTTTTGAGTAGTTTTGCAGTCATTGTAGAGGAAGGAAATAGTTTGCGTTTCAATGCAATTGAAAGTCCATCATCCCATTTTAAAATATTATTTTAAGAATGTTGCCCAGTCAAGGATAAAGCTGTTTTTTATGAACACCTCAATTGAGTCTTCTCTGGATAGAATTTTAAAAAAAATGGAATTGCAAAAAAAATATTTAGATTTGACATAATTGGGTTGAGAATTGATTTGATTAAAGGCCCATTGCCGTGGTAAAACTTCAGTCAAATTAATGGGTCTTGCAATGTATGGAATTTGCATGAGGTGTMGCGCTCTCAGATCCTAGCTGTGCTTTTCAGCATGACTTAACCAGACCGTGGGAACTGAGCTAAACCTTTGGTTTGCGTCCCAAGTGGCACCCTATTCACCTTACAAGTGCACTACTTCATAGTGTACTACACCAGAGCCCTATATGCCCTGGTCAAAGTAGTGCACTACATAGGGAACAGGGTGTCATTTASGATGTATCTTTGAAGGAGCTCATGTACATATCAACMMTTAAACTCCTCTCATCGTCATGCAKTATAACTAGAAAAATGTTAGTGTGATGTTTTTCCAAGTGAAGACTTGCAGGAAGTTGTAATAATAGTTTGTGTGCTTGACATATTTTCATTACACTGAACACTACTAAAGGTGATAAATCCTAGGAGTTGGATCGATTTGAAGTGAAGACTAGTGAGATATGTCTACCAGATGGACATGTTCTTGAGGCTTCCAGGGTCATGCCCAGTAGGGAGAAAATGTTTTAAAACTGAAAGAAACGGGGGAGGTACTACCACAATTTGTGCAATAAGAAATGCAAATTTTCCTAAATACATTTGCTATGGTGTGCCCTACTGAACACAAGCCTTCAGTAGGACACAGCTGATGTGTTGTCTGGTGACCGAGGCCTTCAGTAGGACACAGCTGATGTGCTGTCTGGTGACCGGGTCCTTCAGTAGGACACAGCTGATGTGTTGTCTGGTGACCGGGGCCTTCAGTAGGACACAGCTGATGTGTTGTCTGGTGACGGGCCTCAGTAGGACACAGCTGATGTGCCTGTCTGGTGACGGGGCCTTCAGTAGGACACAGCTGATGTGTTGTCTGGTGACCGGGTCCTTCAGTAGGACACAGCTGATGTGTGTCTGGTGACGGGGCCTTTCAGTAGGAACACAGCTGATGTGCTGTCTGGTGACGCGAGGCCTTCAGTAGGACACAGCTGATGTGTGTCTGGTGACGGGCCTTCAGTAGGACACAGCTGATGTGCTGTCTGGTGACCGAGGCCTTCAGTAGGACACAGCTGATGTGCTGTCTGGTGACTGGGGCCTTCAGTAGGACACACTTGTGGAACGTTCAGATAGAAATTGCTATGTAAAAACAACATGCCTCTGACCTGTAGAATAAGGAATCGCTTCAGCTCTAGTTCAAGCCATTTCAATCTGCAAATGTTCGACACGTTTGGTCTCACTGAAGCGTAGCCCTGTGTATGTCAGGAGGCCATGGAAGCTGGGATTGGACTGGACAGGGCTAAAACGCTCCTCATTGCACTCGGCTCATTAATGTGCTACGCTATTGCCAGCCCCCAGCACATTCCTAACGCCAGTTGTGGGGAAACGTACTGCGAGTACATCATAGTAGCATACCATATTGGCAGCTTATCCCCTATATAGTGCACTACTTTTGACCCAGAGACCTATGAGCCCTGGTCAAAACTAGTGCACTATATAGGGAATAGGGTGGCTTTTGAGAGCACCGACCATGTGAGTGACCTCAAACTTGTCCAGCAGCTATGTTTGGGCTTCTATGTGCCAAAGTGTGGTTTCCTATAAGATGAACTCTCTCTCTCTTTCCGGTACTTTTGGAAAGCAATTCTTAACGATCGTAACGTTTTTTTGGGGGAAATCACTACCATAAATCTGTTGATCTTTTAGATTTTCTTGGATTCAAAAACTGAACATATAATGAGTGTTTGTCCCAAAATAATGTCCAGATTGTTTTGAAAAAATAACCTGTTGTGAATTTTGACCAGAATATAAATCATGATTTTTTCTGTGCACATATGTATTTGTATTTTTTTTTCTAATTCCTCTGGGATAAATAAATACATCTAATTTCAATAGTGCCCTGAGACCAATTCGGCAGTAATTTATCCATTGTGTGATCGTAAAACATCAGTAGAGCACGTAACTAACATCTGTAGCACATTGGTCTAATGACAAATCAATAGGCACGTTTATCCTTTGTTGTGATGGAGTCATTTCACGCTGGCTCACTGTACATATCAATAGTTTTTGTTCATCCTTGACGCTCAGCACAAGCATGCATTCTGATGTAACAAACTATCATTGTTCTCAAATGTGTCGCATTTGTCCGATGTGGGCTGCTTTTTTCGAATGGTACAATCGATATGTACTAAATCACTATCGACATCACACAAGCGCTGTATATGCTTATCCCAATAGCCGTTGTTCATATGATTTAGATTGGTTCTTGATCAATCAGTTGTTCCGTGTTGGCAGAGTTTATGAAGACTCCTTTCTCATTCTGTTCTGGGATCCCGAGTGGCGCAGTGGTCTAAGGCACTGCATCTCAGTGCTTGAAGCATCAACTACAGACAACCCTGGTTCAAATCCAGGCTGCAAATCACAACCGGCCGTGAATTGGGAGTCCCATATGGTGGTGCACAGTTGGCAGACAGCGTTGTTAGGGTTTGGGCTGGTGTAGGCCTTCATTGTAAATAAAACATTTGTTCTTAACTGACTTGTGTAGTTACATGAATCTAAAATGTATGTGACTTCAAGCATTGAGACATGACAGTTGTTGGATCATTCTTTTGCTGCACATTTAGCAAAGATGATAGGATAATTTACTAACAGAAACATATTCATGTGTTTAATATTTCAGGTGGTTATATTGTTTGATGTGTCAGCAGCACTTAGTCAGTATCACCAGGTTTCTGTTCAACACCTGGATCTAAGGCAAACCAAGGCAGGGGTTGATGTGAGTTCTGTTCCCTCCTAACTCTGGTCTCCTTCCTGGTCTCTGCAGCAGAAGCAGATCCTAGCTTATCCCAGCCAGTGGAGTCTGAAGTGGGCTGGCAGAAGCTCAAAGTGAGCAGCAACCCACAGCTGAAGGTAACCCCCCCTCTCTCCTTCTCCTTCTCTCTCTCACTCTCTTCATTAAAGTGGAGCAGCACCACACAGCTGAAGGTAACCCCCCTCTCTCCTTCTCCTTCTCTCTCTCACTCTCTCTTTATTAAAGTGGAGCAGCCACCCACAGCTGAAGGTAACCCCCCCTCTCTCCTTCTCCCTCACTCTCTCGCTCTCTGTATTAAAGTGGAGCAGCACCCACAGCTGAAGGTAACTCAAATCAAATCAATCAAATTCAAATTTTATTTAGTCACATACACATGGTTAGCAGATGTTAATGCGAGTGTAGCGAAATGCTTGTGCTTCTAGTTCCGACAATGCAGTAATAACCAACAGTAATCTAACCTAGACAATTCCACCAACTACTACTTACACACACACAAGTTAGAAAGGGAATAAAGAATATGTACATAAAGATATATGAATGAGTGGTGGTAAAGAACGGCATGGCAGATGCAGTAGATGGAATATAGAGTACGGTATACTACATATGAGATGAGTACTGTAGGGTATTAAACAATAAAGTGGCATAGGTTTAAAGTGGCTAGTGGTACATGTGATTGCATAAAGATGGCAAGATGCGTAGATGATTAAGTAGAGTAACAGTATTATACATATGAGATGGGTAATGTAGGGTATGTTAAACATTGTATTAAGTGGCATTGCTTAAAGTGGCTAGTGGTAAATTTTTAGCATAATTTTCCCATCAATTCGCCATTTTTAAAAGTGGCTGGAGTTGAGTCAGTATGTTGCAGCGGCCGCCTTAAAATGTTAAGTGGTGCTGTTTAACAGTCTGATGGCCTTTGAGATAGAAGCTGTTTTTCAAGTCATCTCGGTCCTGCTTTGATGCACCTGTACTCGACCTCTTGCCAATCTTCTGGATGATAGCGGGGTGAACAGGCAGTGGCTTGGGTGGCTTTTGTCCTTGATGATTTATGGCCTTCCTGTGACATCGGGTGGTGTAGGTGTCCTGGAGGGGCAGTAGTTTGGCCCTGGTGATGGCGTTCTGGTAGACCCTCACTAACGCTCTGGAGAGCCTTACGGTTGTGGGCGGAGCAGTTGCCGTACCAGGCGGTGATAAAGCCCGACAGGAATGCTCTCCGATTGTGGCATCTGTAGAAGTTTGTGAGTGCTTTTGGTGACAAGCGAATTTCTTACAAGCTCCTGAGGGTTGAAGAGGCGCTTGCTTGCGCCTTCCTTCACAAAGCTGTCTGTGTGGGTGGGCCAGTTCCAGTTTATCCGTGGATGTGTACACCGAGGGAACTTAAAACCTTTCCACCTCTCCACTACTGACCCGTCGATGTGGATAGGGGGGTGGCTCCCTGCTGTTTCCTGAAGTCCACAATCATCTCCTTTGTTTTGTTGACGTTGAAGTATGAGGTTATTTTCCCTGACACGCACACTCGAGGGCCCTCACCTCCTCCCTGTAGGCCGTCTCGGTCGTTGTTGGTGATCAAGCTACCACTGTAAGTGTCATCCGCAAAACTTGATGACTGAGTTGGAGGCGTGCATGGCCACTGCAGTCGTGGGTGAACAGGGAAGTACAGGAGAGGGCTGCAGAACGGCACACCTTGTGGGGCCCCAGTGTTGAGGATCAGCGGGGTGAGATGTTTGTTACCTACCCTCACCACCTTGGGGGCGGCCCGTCAGGAAAGTCCAGGAACCAGTTGCACAGAAAGGGCGGGGTCGAGACCCAGGGTCTCGAGCTTGATGACGAGTTTTGGAGGTCTAATGGTGTTAAATGCTGAGGCTGTAATCGATGAACAGCAATTCTCACATTGGGTATTCCCTCTTGTCCAGATGGGTTAGGGCAGTGTGCAGTGTGTTGCGATTGCGTCGTCTGTGGACCTATTGGGTCGGTAAAGCGAATTGGAGTGGGTCTAGGGTGTTCCGGTAGGGTGGAGGTGATATGGTCCTTCCTAGTCTCTCAAGCACTTTCATGGATGACGGAAGTAGTTGCTACGGGGCGGTAAGTTCGTTTAGGCTAAGTTACCTTTAGCTTTCCTTGGGAACAGGAACAATGGTGGGCCCTCTTGAAGCATGTGGGAACAGGCAGACTGGGATAAGGATTGATGAATATGTCCGTAAACACACCATTGCCAGCTGGTCTGCGCATGCTCTGAGGACAGCGGCTGGGAATGCCGTCTGGGCCTGCAGCCTTGCGAGGTTTAACAGTTTAAATGTTTTACTCACCATCGGCTGGCAGTGAAGGAGAGCCCGCAGGTTTGGTAAGGGGGCCGTGTCAGTGGGCAGCTGTATTGTCCTGCAAAGCGGGCAAAAGTTGTTTAGCCTGTCTGGGAGCAAGACATCCTGGTCCTCGGCGGGGCTGGTTTCTTTTGTAATCCGTGATTGACTGTAGACCCTGCCAGCATACGCTCTTGTGTCTGAGCTGTTGAATTTCGACTCGATTTTGGTCTCTGTACTGAGACTTAGCCTGTTGTTGCCTTGCGGAGAAGAAGCTACACTGTCTTGTATTGGTCATGCTTCGGTCAACCTTGCCCCTGGTTAAAAGCAGTAGGTTCGCGCTTTCAGTTTCACGCGAATGCTGCCCGTCAATCCAGGTTTATGGTTTGGGAATGTTTTTTCGTGCGTGGGTAGCGACATCGTCAATGCACTTCCTATGAACTCGCTCACCGAATCATGCTATTCGTCAATATTGGTTGTTGGACGCGATGCGGAAACATATTCCAATCCGAGTGATGCGAAGCAGTCTTGAAGGTGGATCAGATTGGTCGGTACCAGCCAGTTGAACAGACCTGAGGCGCGGAGCTTGTTGTTTGAGTTTTTGTTTGTAAGGCTGGAAATCAACACAAATGAGTCGTGGTCCAGCTTTTCCGAAAGGGGGGGCGGGGGAGGGGCCTTATAAGCGTCGCGGAAATTAGTATAACATGGTCTAGTGTTTTTCCAGCCGCTGGTAGCACAAATCGATAATGCTGATAAGAATTTAGGGAGTTTTGTTTTAGATTAGCTTGTTAAAATCCCAGCTAACGATGAATGCAGCCTCAGGGTGTGTGGTTTCCAGTTTACAAAGAGTCGATAAAAAGTTCGTTCAGGGCCATCGATGTGTCTGCTTGGGGGGGAATTGTATACGGCTGTGATTATGATTGGACGAGAAATTCCCCTTGTAGATAATGCGCGTCGAGCAGAGATTGATTGTGAGGAGTTCTGGGGAGATCAGGTGAACCAGAACGACTTGAGTTCTTATGTGTTGTTATGATGATCACACTCACTTCTCGTTAATCATAAGGCATACCCCCCCGCCCCTCTTCTTACCGAAGATGTTTGTTTCTGGTCGGCGGCGATGCCATGAAGAACCAGCTGGCTGCACTGACTCCGTTAGGCCGTCCTTGAGTTAGCCATGTTCCGTGAAGCAGAGCAACGTTGCAATCCTGATGTCTCTTCTGGAATGGCTACCCGTGCTCGGATTTCATCGACCTATTGTTCAAGAGACTGGACATTGGCGAGTAGTATGCTAGGGAGTGGAGCGGCGATGTGCGCGCGTCTCCGAAGCCTGACCACGAGACGCGCACGTTTTCCCCTTTTACGGCGTCGCACAGGGTCCCGGCTGGGATCAAGATCCATTGTATTTGTGTGGAAGGCAAAACTCTGGATCCGTTTCGGGAAAGTCATATTCCCTGGTAGGAACGATGATGAGGTTGACGTTAATCGTATATTCAGTTAGTTCCTCCGAATGTATGTAAATGAAACCTAAGATTACCCGGGGTACCGATGTAAGAAATACACGTAAAAAACAAAAATACGCATATTTTCCAAAGGAAACAAAGCGAGGCAGCCATCTCTTTCGGCGCGGATGTTGAATGAAAAACTCTCCCTCACTCTCTCGCTCCTTATTAAAGGTGGAGCAAGCAGCCCACAGCTGAAGGTAACGCCCCCCCCTCTCTCCCTTCTCCCCCTCACTCTCTCGCCTCA
>NC_036842.1:38458862-38460740 GCF_002910315.2 Salvelinus sp. IW2-2015 | reverse complement strand
GGTCCTTCAGTAGGACACAGCTGATGTGTTGTCTGGTGACCGGGTCCTTCAGTAGGACACAGCTGATGTGTTGTCTGGTGACCGGGACCTTCAGTAGGACACAGCTGATGTGTTGTCTGGTGACCGGGGCCTTCTTATCAGCAGCTTATCCCCTATATAGCAGCTTATCCCCTATATAGTGCACTACTTTTGACCAGAGACCTATGAGCCCTGGTCAAAACTAGTGCACTATATAGGGAATAGGGTGGCGTTTTGAGACACCGACCATGTGAGTGACCTCAACTTGTCCAGCAGCTATGTTTGGGCTTCTATGTGCCAAAGTGTGGTTTCCTATAAGATGAACTCTCTCTCTCTTTCCGGTACTTTTGGAAAGCAATTCTTAACGATCGTAAAGTTTTTTTGGGGGGGGAAATCACTACCATAAATCTGTTGATCTTTTAGATTTTTCTTGGATCAAAAACTGAACATATGAATGAGTGTTTGTCCCAAAATAATGTCCAGATTGTTTTGAYAAATAACCTGTTGTGAATTTTGACCATGAATATAAATCATGATTTTTCTGTGCACATATGTATTTGTATTTTTTTTCTAATTCCTCTGGGATAAATAAATACATCTAATTTTCAATAGTGCCCTGAGACCAATTCGGCAGTAATTATCCATTGTGTGATCGTAAACATCAGTAGAGCACGTAACTAACATCTGTAGCACATTGGTCTAATGACAAATCAATAGGCAACGTTTATCCTTTGTTGTGATGGAGTCATTTCTAGCCAGGCTCACTGWAAATCGATCTTTGTTCATCTTGTAGCAAGACCAGCACTCTTGGTGGCAGATGTTGGGTGGAATACAACAATATCATAGTTTCATCAAAACTCTGTTGTTTTTTTTGCTTTGGCCATGGCAATTTTCATCAGATGGTATATCCTTCTAGTCACTCTAAAGCCTTGTTCCCAAAACGGCTGTATTAAATTGAGGTTTTGGATCCACTTGTTGTGTTTGGCAGAGTTTATGAAGACTCCTTTCTCATTCTGTTCTGGGATCCCGAGTGGCGCAGTGGTCTAAGGCACTGCATCTCAGTGCTTGAAGCATCACTACAGACACCCTGGTTCAAATCCAGGCTGCAAATCACAACCGGCCGTGATTGGGAGTCCCATATGGTGGTGCACAGTTGGCACAGCGTTGTTAGGGTTTGGCTGGTGTAGGCCTTCATTGTAAATAAACATTTGTTCTTAACTGACTTGTGTAGTTACATYAATCTAAAAATGTATGTGACTTCAAGCATTGAGACATGACAGTTGTTGGATCATTCTTTGCTGCACATTTAGCAAGATGATAGGATAATTTACTAACAGAAACATATTCATGTSTTTAATATTTCAGGTGGTATATTGTTTGATGTGTCAGCAGCACTGTAGTCAGTATCACCAGGTTTCTGTTCAGACACCTGGATCTAAGGCAAACCAAGGCAGGGGTTATGTGAGTTCTGTTCCCTCCTAACTCTGGTCTCCTTCCTGGTCTACTGCAGCAGAAGCAGATCCTAGCTATCCCAGCCAGTGGAGTCTGAGGGGCTGGCAGAAGCTCAAAGTGGAGCAGCACCCACAGCTGAGGTAACCCCCCCCTCTCTCCTTCTCCTTCTCTCTCTCACTCTCTTCATTAAAGTGGAGCAGCACCCACAGCTGAAGGTAACCCCCCCTCTCTCCTTCTCCTTCTCTCTCCTCACTCTCTTCATTAAAGTGGAGCAGCACCCACAGCTGAAGGTAACCCCCCCTCTCTCTCTCCCTCTCTCTCCTCTCTGTATTAAAGTGGAGCAGCACCCACAGCTAAGGCTAACACCCCCTCCTCCTTCTCTCCTCACTACATCTCGCTCTCTGTGGT
>NC_036842.1:38456748-38458249 GCF_002910315.2 Salvelinus sp. IW2-2015 | reverse complement strand
CCCCCCCTCTCTCCTTCTCCTTCTCTCTCTGTTTATGGCTCCACCCCCTCTTTTTCTCCTTTCCCTAATCATGATTTACTATAGGAGTGTACATGAGCTGTAAACACACACACACACACATATTTACTTGTTATCAGTTCGTACAGCTGTTTACTGTCAGACGGACAAATTGACTGACAGACGGACTCCCCTTATCTCGATCTGAAGAGTAGTTGTTCYCGTTACTCTGAACCCGGTGTGGTGTGACAGAGCACAGGATCTCTGGAAAGAACATTCCAGGCTTCCAGACCCGCCCTGGCCTAAAACCTCTCCCCAAAAGGCTCTGCAGAGACCTGCTTCTTCTCAAGCGCAACGATGTCCTCGACTCTCCTGTTTCTTGAGTGTCTCTGTATGCGTCCCAAATGACTTCCTCATTTAATGCACTATATAGGGAATAGGGTGCCTTTTGGGACACAGCCTCGGGTTCTCGGTTAAAGATGCACTATGCAGAAATRGCTCCGCTATTTCCTGGTTCCTAAAATCAAATCAAATGTCAGTTTGTGACAAAACAAACAAGTGTAGAGAGAGTCGTTGTGTAGAGAGAGTCGTTGTGTAGAGAGAGTCCTTGTGTAGAGAGAGTCGTTGTGTAGAGAGAGTCGTAGTGTAGAGAGAGTCATTGTACCATCTAAACCGCTGTGAAATATCTTTTCCATAACCAATACTATTGTATTTTCTGCTCTTTGAAACTTGTGTACATAACCAAAAGTCAAATACGTTAAAAAAAACTAAAACGGGAAGCATACATAAATACGCATATAGAACATATCTACCGCTTCTTAGACTTGCTTTCAATGACAGATCTATGACACACATTTCTATGTGAATTTGGTTGGGTCTCCCAAAAAGTTACATATTGCAGCTGTAAGAAAAGCTCTCGTTTGATTCACTACGCAGTTCAATGGAAGGTCCCGGGTCGAGATTAAGTTTTTAAAGTTTTAATGTCACGTGCACAGTACAGTGAAATGTATTTCTTGCGAGCTATAAACCCAACAATGCAGTATTCAAAATAAATGTAGTACTAAAAATAACAAGGTAGAACAAAAACACCAGAGAAATAGAAATAAGAAGAACAGGAGAACCTAAGAAGCGATATACAGGGTCAATTCCGTATTAACAATGTGCTGGGATACTGGAGTGATAGAGGTAGATATGTATAGGGGTAAGGTGACTATATACAGGGTCAGTTCCATACTATATACAGGGTCAGTACCATACTATATACAGGGTCAGTTCCGTATTAACAATGTGCTGGGATACTGGAGTGATGGAGGTAGATATGTATAGGGGTAAGGTGACTATATACAGGGTCAGTTCCAGTACTGTATTAACAATGACAATGTATTAACAATGATTAACAAATGTAAATGTAACAATGTGCAGGGATACTGCGGTGATAGAGGTAGATATGTATAGGGGTAAGGTGACTAGGCATCAGGATATATGATAAACAGATTAGCAGCAG
>NC_036842.1:38444183-38456478 GCF_002910315.2 Salvelinus sp. IW2-2015 | reverse complement strand
GTGTGTGTTAGCTATTTAGCAGTCTTATGGCTTGGTGATAGAAGCTGTTCAGGAGCCTGTTGGTGTACCACATGCCGTGTGGAAGCAGAGAGAGCAGTCTTATGGCTTGGTGATAGAAGCTGTTCAGGAGCCTGTTGGTGTACCACATGCCGTGTGGAAGCAGAGAGAGCAGTCTATGGCTTGGTGGGTTGGAGTCCTTAATGATTTTCCGGGCCTTCCTTTCACACTGCCTGTTATAGTGGTCCAGGATGGTAGGGAGCTCGGCTCAAGTGATCTAACGGGGCTGTCCGTTTCCAGTATACCCAAGACGGTGAGCTTGACGCAGCCAGCATAAAAGTATGACCTCTCCGATGGGCTGGTGCCAAGCCTGTCATACTTTTTGAAGAATTTGAGGGCTCATGCAAAGTACTTCGCTTCAATCCTCCATGTAAAGGGTAGCGTCAAGAGGTGCTGTCGCGCCTTCTTCAGCCGAGTCTCGCACACGTGGAGTATGCTGGACCATTTGAATTCGCTCAGTAGATTTCTTGGACATCGATCAGGCTGCAACAAACCATGTGAAATGCTCCTCGCAACCCCGGTGTCCATCTGCACCCACGGTCGACATGGCTGTGATGGAGGGCTGGTGCTCGCCTCCCCGCTAGTGCCTGGGTAAGATCCACGAAGATCGTCCTTGGCTTAACTGACATTACCGACACCACCTGGCGCCAGGTCCCTGGCGCTCCTCCCTGTTGTAGGCTGTTCTCCATCGTTGCAGGTGCATCAGGCCTACACCGTCGGTGTCTTCAGCCAAACCTTTGAGTGACGGTGTTGGAGCGGGGCGCGGCCCACGCAGTCATGGGCGAACAGCGGACTACAGCCGAGAGAACTAAACAGACACACCCCTCCGGGACCTCCGTGTTGAAAGGGTCCAGCAGTTGGCGGCAGTCGGCAACTCTGCAAAGATGATAAGCCCTTTTGGAGTTGATTCAGAGCTCCCAATCCCTTGCAGCAGTGCCCCTCCACCAGCTCATGTGCTGCATCCCATGCTTAAGTGTCCAGAACGGAGGCTGCTGGGGAGGAGCTGACAGCCGAGGACACCGGACTCATATGTAATGGCTGGAATGGAGTCACAGCAACACTCAAGCCACCATGTGCGCAAACCCACATTTTGGACTCCATTCTCTACTTTCTTCCGAATTCCATGCAAGACATCCTACTATAGCTCTTCCAACCAGCGCTCCTCTGCCTCAATGACTCTGAGGTGATTGCAGACAAGGGGATAGATGTTATGCTCGAATAAAAGCCATTTGAATTAAATCTGATAGTTCCTAGCCCTTTGTCCCCCCCCCCCCCCGATCCACCATTTCCCGTTATCTGGATCCTTGAGTGGCAGGCGTGTAGCGGAGGCCCCTCTATTCTGAGTTCAGTTGCATACAGTACATGTGCTTCCAATAAGAACTGATTATCCTGGCCAGATGGCTGAGATGTTCAGAATGTGTTAACTGAGGGCTGCCAAGAACTGAGTTCACTAGACTGTTATGAAGACGGGAACGTGGGAGAGAGAAAGATAACTGGAGCACAGCATTCTAACAGCCTCCACCCAAAAATCCATGACTGATCCAAGAATTCATAATGAAAATCAGCCCACGATGCCCTATTAGTTATTAGGATATATTAATGTACTACGCAGAACGCAATCTTGTGTAATAGCGCCCCCCCGCCCCCCCGAATGGTCTGTTACAAACGTCAAACGCAACATAGCCATGATGTGTGTAAACAACCTGGATTGCTGATTGCTATGTATTGGCAAACTGTGAGGCTTTGAAGCCACCGAACTAGCGCATATTGCGCGGAACATCAAACACTAAATAGGCCTGCCGCAAACGCCGAGATCTCCATGCTTCCGATGCTGCAAGCGCTAATTATGGTTCGTTAGGAGAGCGGTGGGGGTTTGACGCCCTGCCCCCCCCCCCCGGTGGAGGGCGCCCCGAATCAATCTGCGTGCATAGACTCAGGGATGTCATTTCAAGAAAAGCTACCACTTGGTTTGCTGAGTGGGGGGGGTCTGTTTAATACCAGCGGAGGGGAAATGGAATGCTGCACCATGGAGGCTTTGTGTTGGCCATCGGTCCAGGGTCTTGGGACACGGTAGTAGTTTTCAGAGGAGCGGGTCTACTCTTCACATTCGGAACAATTCATTCAATTAAAAACAAATTGAACTTTGGAGAGAAATCAAAGCTCCCTAATCTCAGTGTTTCCCTCTCCTTTGACAGATGCAAAGGAARGTTTTGGTTTGTATTAGTAAGGTACATGGGTTGTTAAGACCAGGTTAAGTCCTCAAACAGTGGTTGTTTGAATTTGTGTGTTTTGTGTGTTTTGGAAGCATCAACACCACCGCTGTGGCATGATCCAACACACATACCCAGCCATTTCTAAGACTGAGGTTTCGTTGGCCTGGTCCGACAGGGTGGCAGCACTGGGCTTTAGGAGGAAGCTGCTTTTCATTACGTCTATCTCTCGGGGAGAAGTAAATCACTCAAGCCTTGATATTTGATACACAACCGTGTTTGCCACAAGAACCCCGGCACTGGACACAAAGTAGTTTGGCTTTTGACCAGGACTGATGATGGAATACTCAGAGGATTTTAGTGGACCAGGCCCAGTTACAAGCGCATGGGGGCTGTTGCAGCTGGAGATGTATTTCATTACCCCGAGGATTGGAAAGAAAGCATCGAGTTATCGATACAAATGTACTTTAACAGTTCTTTGGCCGTGTTTCCTGAAAATAAACGTATTCGCCTGTTCTTGCCTAAAGACAGCATGTTACGTGTTTATCCCAAACTAAAACCCTCCTGTCATTTTCACCTCTTAATGAGCTCCTCCGTTGGTTTCCGGSGTACTTTGGCTCGTCCAGTGGCGCTGCGTCGTTGAAGTGTGCAACGCCCTGTCAGCACTCAACACGTTGTTTACTGTCCTCCAATCACCACTGCACACAAACAGTCAAACCCATTTGGCTCTGTCTGCCAGCTGCAGAGCTGCAGCCTCCACTTCCTCTGGGCTGTCAGAAGAAAACAGGGGGGCCGTGTTCCAAATGGAGGGTTGCATTCCAAATGGAGGGATGTGTCCCAAATGGAGGGTTGCATTCCAAATGGAGGGATGCGTCCCAAATGGAGTGTTGCATTCCAAATGGAGGGGTGTGTCCCAAATGGAGGGTTGCATTCCAAATGGAGGGGTGTGTCCCAAATGGAGGGATGTGTTCCAAATGACACCCTATTCCTTACATAGTGAAAATAAGTGCACTACGTAGAGAATAGGATGCCATTTGGACTAGGAAGCTTTAATTAAACCCTAAATGGTGACATCATTGCTCTGCGCTATGCTGAGTACTCTGCTGCATGCGGTGGGGATAGGCACACGCCTCAGCGCCATTTTTCCATTGCATAAGCTCTCTCTCTGAGGCGGACCACAAGTACTCCAGGCAGATGTTGTAGTGAGTGGAGCCAGGGGATGGGATGTACAAGTTGTATTGAAATGGTGTATGTGTGTCACTATTCAACCATGCATTCTCTGGCTCTTCCTAGTGAACTGTAATCAGTAAAGGGGTAAGTTGAGGGAAGAGGACATTATGTTGCTCCTCTAATGAACTACAATTAGCAAATKAAATCAAAATGTATTGGTCACATACACATGGTTAGCAGATGTTATTGCGAGTGTAGCGAAATGCTTGTGCTTCTAGTTCTGACAGTGCAGCAATATCTAACATGTAATCTAACAATTCCACAACAACTACCTAATACAAACAAATCTAAGTAAATTAATGAAATGMAATAAGAATATATACATATAAATATATGGATGAGCAATGACAGAGCAGCATAGGCAAGATGCAATAGATGGTATAAAATACAGTATATACATATGAGACGAGTAATGCAAGATATGTGAACATAATCATAGTGGCATTATTCAAGTGACTAGTGATCCAGTTATTAAAGTGGCCAATGATTTCAAGTCAGTATATTGGCAGCAGCCTCTCTGTGTTTAGTGATGGCTGTTTAACAGTCTGATGGTTGTTGTCCTTGATCTTTTTGGCCTTCCTGTGACATCAGGTGCTGTAAGTGTCCTGGAGGGCAGGTAGTTTTCCCCCGGTGACGCGTTGCTCTGGAGAGCCTTGCGGTTGTGTGCGGTGCAGTTGCCTTACCAGCCGGTGATACAGCCCAACAGGATGCTCTCAATTGTGCATCTGTAAAAGTTTGTGAGGGTTTRAGGTGACAAGCCAAATTTCTTTAGAATCCTGAGGTTGAAGAGGCGCTGTTGCCCCTTCAGCACACTGTCTCTGTAGGTAGACCATTTCAGTTGGTCTGTGATGTGTACGCCGAGGAACATAAAACTTTCCACCTTCTCCACTGCTGTCCTGTCGATGTGGATAGGGGGGTGCTCCCTATATTAAAGGGGTGAGTTGAGGGAAGAGGACATTATGTTGTCATCCTGATATTTTTGATAATAGACTAACATTTTGTGTTATGGGTGACATATGGGAAAAGGGGGTCTAACAGTAATGGTATTATTATTCATAATAAAAAATAATACATCTAAAAAATATATAAATAAATAAATAAAAAAGAAGTAATGGTATTACTATATTATCTAATGGCATTATGGGGGAATAATTGTCCAAAACACAACATATTGAGATCAATTTGGAGAAAATATAACGTAAAATGTTTTCTAGAGAATAGTCGAATTTATAGGTTGGAAAACTTTCCAGGCCACTTTTGAACTTGGGTTATTGCTTGTACAATTTTATTGGTTAATGATATAAGTTGATAGTGAAGATGATGATGGTCATCACTTCCTGATTTAAATCCCATTATTTGCCATGCGTGAAGACATTACACATCAAATGCCTATAGGCATATAGGCATAATTTCACTGAATATTGTAACTACTTGAGACTCATCCCACACCATTGGTTTCACCCTTGACCCTTTGTTGCCGTTTAAATGGATAAATCCTATCACCGGCCTTTTGAACCGATGCCTTGAGGACAAGTATCCAAGATATCTACCGACTRCAAAACTGTTTAAGTGTATTTGTTCGAATCAACAGTTGTACAGGCGCCAACAGCCTTTTGGCCTGGAGGAAAGGAAAAACACCAAAGTGATTGAGGTTATTTGAGGCTGTTTGAGGTTATTTTTCAATTGGAATATAGCTGGAGTGGAGCTTTGCCTTGCACTCTCCTTGGCCTGCTAACATTGTCCATTACTTTCCATCAAGGCTGTTGGAGGCTAGCGGGGCTAGTTGTGGCTTGGCAACCTGATGTTATGGCATTACAAAATATACAACTTGAAGGCATACCCAAGTGGTGGGCTCTATGAAGGTCATATGTTATTTTCTCTAAGTGTGTGTGTGTGTGTACATGGATTTCACTACTGTAGATTAGGTTAGTGGTTACAGTGTGCATACTCACGGTAGGTCCTGTAGGATTCAGTGACAGCATGTATGTAACAACTGATCTACTGTGTTAACCACCAAAGTACTTGATTGCTTATGTGGTCATAGGCATTTACCAAACCTACATGAGCAGGCATGCCACCTCACCAAGGTTTGGGCCAAGACAACAGGATTTATCATAGGACAGATGGCACACAGGCAAATCCTCAGATTAAAGGATAAGAAAGCAGGAAGTCATCAACTGTTAAATCAGAGATGGTTCAGTAATTATCAGAGAATAAGTCATTACCTTTAGAGTTATGGGCCGTGTGTGTGTGTGTGTGTGTGTGTGTGTGTGTGTGTGTGTGTGTGTTGTAAGTCTCCCAATGCAGGGTGTTAACAGAGAATGACCAGACCATAGAGATAGACAGTGTGATGAGAGATTGAGACATGATTGCCTGTCAGAACCTGGCCAACATTCTCTCTCATCTCCCCTCCGTCTCTCCCTCTCTCATCTCTCCCTCTCCATCTGCCTTCTCCCCCTCTTCTCTCACCCCCCCTCCAATCCCCCCTTTCTCCATCCCTACATAATGTGTGCTGTAGGGGTTACTGGAGGACTGGAGTTGGGAAACACTGCCCTACATAATGTGTGCTGTAGGGGTTACTGGAGGACTGGATTGGGAAACACTGACCTCATAATGTGTGGCTGTAAGGGGTTACTGAGAAAGGAGGACCCTATGGAAAAAAAAGGTTTTTTTTTTGGGGAAAAAACACTAGCATAGCCCTACATAATGGTTTGTCGCTGTAGGCGAAATTACTGGAGGACTTGGAGTTTGGGACCAACACTTGGAAGGTACCGCCTAAAAGGCAGATAATGAGTACTTGTAGGGGTTGCAACTGGAGGGTCACTTGGAGTGGGTAAACCACATGCCATAAATGCATGAGTGACCGCCAAGTATAACATCTATGTGGTATGCTTGTAGCGGGTTACTGGAGGACTGGAGTTGGGAAACACTGCCCTAGCATGACTGATGCTGCTGTAGGCGTTTACTGGAGGACCTGGAGTTGCGAGAAAACACTGCCGACTACATAATGCCTGCTGCTCTATAGGGGGGTTACTGAGGACCTGGAGTTGGGAAACACTGCCCTACATAATGTGTACTGTAGGGGTTACTGGAGGACTGGAGTTGGGAAACACTGTCCTACATAATGCATTGCCTTTGACCAGAAGCCTATGGGCAAGGAATAAATTATATAGGGAATAGGATACAGTATGTGAACAGAAATTATTTTGACTCAAATGTCCAATGTGATGATTGATGTTATATACCTTGCAGAGTTGAAATGGAATGGACCCCAAATCTGCGAAAGCAGTTGGCTAAATCACATGCAGGTCTGGGGCTAGGCGTCTGTAACCTTGGTACACAGAGTTCAGTACTTAGAGTTTCTATTGGCTATTTCTATGGTTCAGTGGTCTACCGGTCTTGACCAGAGTGTTGACCCTGGACAATGTTTGTTAACATTGGTTACCTGGCGACAGGGCAGGATCACATGACTGTGCAGTGTAGGCTCGGTCTGGGTCTCTTATCCAATGGCATCGGTTATTTGTAGTGAGTCGCGCTGGTCGGAATGCAGAGAAGCTGAATGGTCTTTCTCTTTATTCTCTCTTTATTATCTCCCTTTCTCTTTATTCTCTCTCTCCCTCTCTCTCTCTTTCTCTCTCTCTTTCTTTTTATTTTCTCCCTTTCTCTTTATTCTCTCTTTATTCTCTCTCTCTCCCTTTCTCTTATCTCTCTTTCTCTCTTTATTCTCTCTCTTTCTCTTTATTCTCTCCCTTTCTCTCTCTCTTTCTCTTTATTCTCTCCCTTTCTCTTTATTCTCTCCCTTTCTCTATTCTTTCTCTCTCTCCTCTTCTCTTTATTCTCTTTCTCTTTATTCTCTCTTCTCTCTCTCCCTTTCTCTTTATTCTCTCTCTCCCTTTCTCTTTATTCTCTCTCTCCCTTTCTCTTTATTCTCTCTCTCCCTTTCTCTTTATTCTCTCTCTCCCTTCTCCCTTTCTTTATTCTCTCTTCTCTCTCTCCCTTTCTCTTTTTTCTCTCTTTCTCTTTTCTCTTTTTTCTCTTTATTCTCTTTATTATCTGTCATTCTCCCACTTTCTCCCTCTTTCTCTCACTCTTTCTCCTGCTTTCTCTCATGCTCACTCTGTCCATTCCTTCCTCCCGGGCCCTCTATTTCAAGAGAGAGTTCATTGCCTGCGGTATTCCTCACCTCATCTCCTCTCACCTCCTTGTGAGCAGCAGAGGGGAGAAGAGGTCTCCCTCCCTCCTTCTCTCTCTCACCCTACTCCTTCAATCTCTGTCGCGAGGAAGTGACATGTTTGTTTTGTTGAAGAGTCAGTGTTACGTAAACCAGATGTGGCGACCGCCACAAGGTTGCGTGTAGGGATGGGTATAAGTAATGGAGTACTCTAATGGACGTCAACTCCTGACTGGCGTAGCGGTCTAAGGCACTGCATCTCAGTGCAAGAGGAGTCACTACGGTCCCTGGTTCGAATCCAGGTTGAATCACATCTGGCTGTGATTGGGAGTCCCATAGGGCGGCGCACAATTGGCCCAGCGTTGTCCGGAGTAGGTCGTCATTGTAAATAAGAATTTGTTCTCAACTGTCTTGCCTAGTTAAATAAAGGTTAAAATAAAATGTAATCTTTAATCAGAGATCCATTTTATACTGTACCACTTTGTGGTAGAATATGCTTTGCAGACTGACGCTGAAGGCTCTGGACCGCAGACCGTCGCCGAAGGCGTCGGGCCATGGATCGTCACTGGAGGCTTCGTGCGTGGAGCAGTCACTGGACGTACCAGGCTGGAGACACGCACTGGAGGCCGGGTGCATGGAGCTGGCACAGGATATACTGGACCGTGGAGACGCACTGGAGGTCTGGACCGTGGAGGGGCACTGGAGGTCTGGAGCGTGTCCTGGCTGGATGCTCACTTTAGCCCGGCAAGTGCGGGGCGCTGGCACAGGACGCACTGGGCTGTGGATGRGCACTGGCGACACAGTGCGTAGAGCCGGCGCAGGATATCCTGGACCGAGTAGGCGTACTGGAGACCAGGCGTGCTGAGCCGGCACAACCCGTCCTGGCTGTATGTTCACTTTCGCACGGTAAGTGCGAGGAGCTGGCACAGAACGCACCGGGCTGTGGATACGCACTGGAGACGCATTGCGTATCTCCGCAAAACATGGTGCCTGAACGGTCACACGCTCCTTAAAGCGAGTGCGGGGAGTTGGCTCTGGTCTGAAACCTGTCTCCGCCAACCACCCCGTCTGCCCCCCCCCAAAAAAAAAATTGGGCATGCCTCTCGTGCTTCCTTTGTGGTCTCGAACCCCGGTGTTTCGTCGTTGTTCCTCCCTCGCTGCCTCCGTCTGCTCCCATGGAAGGCGATCCCTTCCGGCCAGGATCTRCTCCCACGTCCAGGATCCCTTACCGTCCAGGATCTACTCCCATGTCCAGGATGTCTGCTCCTCCTGGCCACGCTGCTTGGTCCGTTTGTGGTGGGATCTTCTGTCACGTCCGTTGAAAGATGGATTGGACCAAGGTGCAGCGTGGTCGGCGTACATTTTTATTTTATTTAAAAAATGACACCGAAAAACAACAAAATACAAAAACGAACGTAAAGCTATATGCAGTGCAGAAAGTAACTACACACAAACAAGATCCCACAAACTAAAGGTGGAAAAAAGGCTGGCTAAGTATGATCCCCAATCAGAGAAAACGATAGACAGCTGCCTCTGATTGGGAACCATACCCGGCCAACAAAGAAATAGAAAAACTAGAATGCCCACCCAAATCACACCCCGACCTAACCAAATKGAGAAATAAAAAGGCTCTCTAAGGTCAGGGCGTGACAAGCGTCTTGTCTGCTAAATTAACAAACAAGGCTATACCATTGCACAACCATAGGCTTCTACAAGCCGCCACTGCTGAGGTTAGTGTTGAGGTTACTACCTTTTTGAAGATTGTGTTCCAAGATATAACCAGTTCATATTACGGTTTCAATAAATCAATCTTAAATTACGCTTGCTTTTTTATTGACTCTATATATATATATGCGGCAATTTATCAATTAGGATTTGTTATCTGTAATGGTTATGATAAATTAGGCACTGTTGGCATATAGATATATTTTTCTCAGTGCAGGCATTGTGTTCTAAAAATAGGRATCTGGGGGGGATGAAGAGAGAATGACAGAGAAWGAAAGAGGGATGCAGGAAGTACTCAACCTCCATTGAACAGGAAGTGGGAGGAGGTGGGGGAACATGATTTTTTGGCTCTAACTCTCCTCTCTTCCAGACAGGAAACGGGTGTTGTGTCCCAAATGGCACCCTATTCCCTACATAGTGCACTACTTTTGACCCGGGCCCATAGATCTCTGATCAAAAGTAGTGCACTATGTAGGGAAATAGGTTGCCATTTGGGACAGAAACTTGGATGAAAAGAAAAGGAGCAGCCCCTCACTCATTAAGGCTTCCACTAGCGTGTTCCTTATTGTAGCCGTTGAGATCATGTGTCCTCCTAATAAGTGATATCAGTAGAGGGGAATGGGTGTTTCTCTCTGCAACACTGCAGTAAAGAACAGGACAAGCCTCGGAGCTTCAGAATATGATGTTGGATTTCTTTCCCATTGATTCAACATAGTGCTGTATGTTGCCTCATCTCTATAATAGGCCTRTGTACCTTTTTCACACTAGTGAGCCGAGCCATGCCGAGCTGTACTGTACTGGCCTGGTTAGTTACACATCCCCCATAGTTACTGGAACTATATTAGAAACGGCAAAGTGAATACAAAACATCCGAGCCAGCAGAGTGCGGTGCGAGTCGGCACAACAGTGTGAGAAGTGCAGATAAACTTTGACCAAAGACCAACCAGGACAAGAGAACGTAGAGGTCTTCACCCCAACATTCCATCCTTCATTGATATTTATCCTAGCCCTCTAACCCCTAACCTTCAACCTAACCTTTGACCTCTCTCCTAGGTTACTTCCTGGAGTTCCAGGAGCCGGTGAACAACATCACCATCGTGCAGGGCCAGGCGGCCACGCTGCACTGCAAGGTGACGGGAAATCCGCGGCCCACCATCCGCTGGCTGAAGAATGACGCGCCCGTGGTCCAGGAGCAAGGGCGCATCTCCATCCGCAAAACCGATGCGGGCTCCAAGCTGCGCATCACGGACCTGGACACCACGGACACAGGCTACTACCAGTGCGTGGCCTCCAACCCGGTCAAGGTGATCTCTGGCACTGGCGTGCTCTACGTGAAGCTGGGTAAGGAGAGGTTGGTGGTTGGGCTTGTGGGCTTTGTGTCACCTTCTTTCTCTTGCTCTTTTACTTTTTKTTTTGCCCCTGTGTCTGTCTTTCTTTCCCTCTCACACTTTAACAGAAAGAGCGAGAGGGCAGGGCGAAAAAGGAGAGCGATASAGAGATGGTTGTTAAACCTACCGTGGGATACATGGTTTCAGAAACCACTCACTCAATAAATAAACCCAGCATTCATAGCTACTCCTGGACAAGGCAAACTGCACATTTTTGGTAATTGGACTTTCTGTTCACTACTCATAAGTCACAATCGATTAATTCACCCAAGTAGCGATTATAGCCCTATTCCCGTTCTGGCCAGTTATTTTGGAGGGTTATTATGTGGCAATGCCATTGATCTAAATGAACTGGAGCGACACTCGTCAAGGGACCATATGTACAACCTCATACTCCTGACACCGCGCTAAGATTTATTGAAGAGCACCAGTATAACTCTCCCACCTCCCTAACGTAAAAACGACCATTCCTAAATCTAGCCGAGCACAGAAACAGTTTCCCCAGTGTTTTTGCTCTCCAAATGTTTTCAACTGCTTTTATGAGATACTAGATAAACTCGTTTTTTAAAGACCCACGCCGCTGACAGTTTTAGTGCAATAGCCGGCTAAAATTGTAGTGCTAGCTTCCCCCACGCATAGTCATCTCAGTACAATAATGTTAGTGCTTTTAGTAAGTGAACGTTTTACCAAGGCTGCTATTGAAAACAGAAGTAGGTATTTCCTCAGAGGGAGAAGGTCTGTTATGTCACCAGTGGGATTTTTATTTCTAAACTCATGCCACTAGCAATTTATCATTCACGTTTCTCCCAGGACATATACCACTATATGTCTGTATTATGCTATATACTGTATTATGCTATATCAGGATGCTCTGGGTCATGTTGTAGACTTGTAATTACAAGAGTCATAATTGAAATCACAGATTTTTAGATGCTCGGCATTGTTGAACATCCACTACTAGCTACACTCCCTGTCACAAACTGATGATGTATGGAGGTAAACCAAGGCCAAAAACAAAAACTGATGGTTTACCGCCATATATCAAGGCCAAAAACACAAACTGATGATATATGGAGGTAAACCAAGGCCAAAAACACAAAACTGATGACCCTATTGGAGGTAAACCAAGGCCAAAAACAAAAACTGATGATATATGGAGGTAGACCAAGGCCAAAAACAAACTGATGATATATGGAGGTAAACCAAGGCCAAAAACAAAAACTGATGATATATGGAGGTAAACCAGGCCAAAAACAAACGGATGATGTATGGAGGTAAACCAAGGCCCTTTCTGAATCCTCAGCCTTTGGCCTTGACCTATGATTGTAATACCAAAAGTAAAATGGGATAGCGTCTGATGTGGCTTGATAAAAGGCAATCGCATATTGCTAAATTTTCACACTCTCCTGTTTTCTTGTTCTCCACAGGGCAGTCACCAACACACGAGCCCAATGAAGCGTAAGTAATTCTACTACGTGTGTGTGTGTGTGTGTGTGTGTGTGTGTGTGTGTGTG
>NC_036842.1:38422667-38440070 GCF_002910315.2 Salvelinus sp. IW2-2015 | reverse complement strand
GAGGATAAGTTCATTAGAGTTAACTGCACCTCAGATTGCTGCCCAAATAAATGCTTCACAGAGTTCAAGTAACAGACATATCTCAACATCAACTGTTCAGAGAGACTGCGTGAATCAGACTTCATGGTCATTTGCTGCAAAGAAACCACTACTAAAGGACACCAATAATAAGAAGAGACTTGCTTGGGCCAGAAACACAAGCAATGGACATTAGACCGGTGAAATCTGTCTTTTGGTCTGATGAGTCCAAATTTGAGAATTTTGGTTATAACCGCCGTGTCTTTGTGAGACGCAGAGTATGTGAACGGATGATCTCCGCATGTGTGGTTCCACTATGAAGCATGGAGGAGGAGGTGTGTTGGTGTGGGGGTGCTTTGCTTGTGACACTGTCTGTGATTTATTATTAATTCAAGGACACTTAACCAGCATGGCTACCACAGCATTCTGCAGCGATACGCCATGCCATCTGGTTTGCACTTAGAGGGACTATATTGTTTTTCATGGAGTGCTGCCTCAGATGACCCGGCCTCCACAATCACCCGACCTCAACCCAATTGAGATGGTTTGGGATGAGTTGAACAGCAGAGTGAAGGGAAAGCAGCCAACAAGTGCTCAGCATATGTGGGAACTCCTTCAAGACTATTGGAAAAACATTCCAGGTGAGCTGGTTGAGAGAATGCCAAGATTCTGCAATGCTGTCATAAGGCAAAGGGTGGCTACTTTGAAGAATCTAAAATATATATTGATTTGTTTAACACTTTTTGGGTTACTACATGATTCCATGTGTTATTTCATAGTTTTAAATGTTTTCAGTAATGTTTTACAATGTAGAAAATAGTACAAATTAAGAAAACCCTTGACTGAGTAGTTGTGTCCAAACTTTTGACTGGTAGTGTGTACACACACACACACACACACACCACAACAACACACACCACACACACACACACACACACACACACACACACACAACACACCCACAACACACACACACACACACACACACACACACACACCCACAACACACACACGTAGTAGAATTATTAGTGCAGCAGAGGTAACTCTGGGTCTTCCTTTCCTGTGGCGGTCCTCATAAGAGCCAGTTTCATCATAGCGCTTGATGGTTTTTGGGACTGCACTTGAAGAAGCTTTAAAAGTTCTTGAAATGTTCCGTATTGACTGACCTTCATGTCTTAAAGTAATGATGMACTGTCAWTTCTCTTTGCTTATTTGAGCTGTTCTTGCCATAATATGGACTTGGTCTTTTACCAAATAGGGCTATCTTCTGTATACCCACCCCTACCTTGTCACAACACAACTGATTGGCTCGAACGCATTAAGAAGGAAAGAAATTCCACAAATTAACTTTTAACAAGGCACACCTGTTCATTGAAATGCATTCCAGGTAACCCTAACCCAAGAGTGCAAAGCTGTCATACAAAGAGGCAAACGGTGGTTATTTTGAAMAATCTCAAATATAACATATTTTTGGGGTTGTTTAACACTTTTTTTGTTGCTACATGATTCCATAAGTGTTATTTCATAGTTTTGTTTTGTTCACTATTATTCTACAATGTAGAAAATAGTAAAAAATAAAGTAAAACCCTTGAATGAGGAGGCGTGCCCAAACGTTTGACTGGCGCTGTGTATATATATGAGCACATGTGACCTCACTTGCACCCAAAAACACACTCAAATGCAGGCATGCACATGTTCACTATCTATCTCATGATTTTCACATCAGTGTTGGTTTACGCAATTATCAATACATAGTCTAACAGCATGTCATTGAACAGAAGATGCATTGAAGCAGAATATTAACTCATTTGAGAACAGAGGCTCCTGCAGCTTCCCTTCTCCTTTCCTTTGAAGCTCTCCTGACGTGAATGAGTTAAAGACAGAGCAGGGAATAGATTCCTTCACTGAGTCAGACACTAGCGGTTTTCATCGAGGTTGGTGCAAAACTGGAAAGAATGCTGATTCATAGTCTCCATATTCTTGACTCTGACTTGATTAGCTACGGTCTTAGTGTTGACTCGGTCTTGCTTTTGGTGGTCTCGAAAACAACACCGGCTGATTCATAGTCTCTATATTGTGACCAGTTGTTTTTGGAATCTCAGTCAGAACAAYTTGCTTATATCATCAGTAGGCTAACAATGTAATTAGCAGTTTTGTCAAATGCAGGATGCTAACCAGTCGTTGTGTCTATTGCTAGCCTAGCTTCATTGCTAGCCTAGCTTTAAGTGACTTTGGGTCATTGAAAAGCACGAGGCTTACAGTTGAAGTCGGAAGTTTACATGCACTTAGGCTGGAGTCATTAAAACTAATTTTTCAACCACTCCAAATTTCTTGTTAACAAACTAATAGTTTTGGCAAGTCGGTTAGGACATCTACTTTGTGCATGACACAAGTCATTTTTCCAACAATTTTTTACAGACAGATTATTTCACTTATAATTCACTGTATCACAATTCCAGTGGGTCAGAAGTTTACATACACTAAGTTGACTGTGCCTTTTTAAACAGCTTGGAAAATTCCAGAAAATGATGTCATGGCTTTAGAAGCTTCTGATAGGCTAATTGACATAATTTCAGTCAATTGGAGGTTTACCTGTGGATGTATTTCAAGGCCTACTTTGAAACTCACTGCCTCTTTGCTTGACATCATGGGAAAATCAAAAGAAATCAGCCAAGACCTCTGAAAAATTATTGTAGACCTCCACATTTCTGGTTCATCCTTGGGAGCAATTTTCAAACACCTGAAGGTACCACGTTCATCTGTACAAACAATAGTACGCAAGTATAAACACCATGGGACCACGCAGCCGTCATACCGCTCAGGAAGGAGATGCATTCTGTCTCCTAGAGATGAACGTACTTTGGTGCGAAAAGTGCAAATCAATCCCAGAACAACAGCAAAGGACCTTGTGAAGATGCTGGAGGAAATCTGTACAAAAGTATCTATATCCACAGTAAAACGAGTCCTATATCAACATAACTTGAAAGGCCGCTCTGCAAGGAAGAAGCCACTGCTCCAAAACCTCCATAAAAAAGCCAGACTATGGTTGCAACTGCACATGGGGACAAAGATCGTACTTTTTGGAGAAATGATCTGATGAAACAAAAATAAAACTGTTTGGCAATAATGACCATTGTTATGTTTGGGAAAAATGGGAGACTTGCAAACAGAAGAAACACATCCCAACCATGAAGCCCGGGGGTGGCAGCATCATGTTGTGGGGGTGTTTTGCGAGGAGGGACTGGTGCACTTAACAAAAATAGATGGCATCATGAGGGAGGAAAATTATGTGGATATATTGAAGCAACATCTCAAGACATCAGTCAGGAAGTTAAAGCTTGGTCGCAAATAGGTCTTCCAAATGGCACATTGACCCCAAGTATACTTCCAAAGTTGTGGCAAAATGGCTTAAGGAAAACAAAGTCAAGGTATTGGATTGGCCATCACAAAGCCCTGACTTCAATAGAAAATGTGTGGGTAGAACTGAAAAGCGTGTGCGAGCAAGGAGGCCTACAAACCTGACTGCTACACCAGCTCTGTCAGGAGAAATGGGCCAAAATTCACCAAATTATTGTGGGAAGCTTGTGGAAGGCTACCCAAAATGTATGCACGCCAAGTTAAACAATTTAAAGGCAATGCTAAAGGCAATGCTAAAGGCAATGCTACCAAATACTAATTGAGTGTATGTAAACTTCTGACCCACTGGGAATGTGATGAAAGAAATAAAATCTGAAATAAATCATTCTCTCTACTATTATTCTGACATTTCACATTCTTAAAATAAAGTGGTGATCATAACTGACCTAAAACAGGGCATTTTTACTAGGATTAAATGTCAGGAATTGTGAAAATCTGAGTTTAAAAGTATTTGGCTAAGGTGTATGTAAACGTCCGACTTCAACTGTATATAAAACCCGTGTGTTATTATTGCTATTATTAAGGGCAGACTTGTTCTAGAATCCAGTCAGTGTTTTTTGGACACGCGCTAGCCGTTAGCATTAGCGTAGCTTAGCACTGGACCAATGTGTCAGACCTGGTATAGCACTCTATATTCTGCTCTGTTCACACCGCCCACCCCTATCCACTCAGACACACACTCTCTACGCAGACCGTGTCTAACTCAACAGAGCGCTTGGCCAATATAAATCACACTCCCCCTCACTCTGTTTCCTCAAAACCAGACCAGCTCAATGACCATGGCAGTGTGCCCCCCCACCCCCACCCCAAATGACTGCTAGTTGCCCCCCCCAAAACACACACACACCAACACACCCAGTTACACAAAAAAAGCACTTGTTGCTTTTGGCTGCTGTGGCGTCCTAATAAAGCCTAACAAAGCGGGTGATGATTGGAAGTTGAGGCCGATAAGCAAGGGGGGAGGGGTGTCTGAAAGGAGTGGTGGACCTCCGTAGGTGCAACAGTGTGGGACCCCTGCTTGGCACTCCTTTACGTCGGCTGAGAAACAAAAGACTCATTCTAATGTCGGACAGGCCCTGTTTAATGTCCCAGGGAGCCCTAAGAAAGCTGGCAGTCACCCTCGGTTTGGGGTCGTAATTGTTCCTAGCCAAGGTCAAATAAATAGCGCTACGTCAGAGGGGCCATTCTGAAAGCCACGCACACTGAATGGAGCATGTTAACCAAAGTAGGCTACTGAAGAGAACAGGATGGATTGAGATGGGGGGGGGGGGTACACTCAAAATAATAGGATACAAGACTAGGTAGTGATGTCACGTTCTGACCTTAGTTCCTTTTTTATGTCTTTATTTTAGTTGGTCAGGGCGTGAGTTGGGGTGGGCATTCTATGTTGTTTTTCTATGTTTTGTTTTGTTCTGTTATATTTCTATGTGTTTGGCCTAGTATGGTTCTCAATCAGAGGCAGGTGTCAGTCGTTGTCTCTGATTGGGAGACATATTTAGGTAGCCTGTTTTCTATTGTGTTTTGTGGGTGGTTGTTTCCTGTGTTAGTACCATACGGGACTGTTTCGGTTCTTTGTTTGTACTTTTGTTATTTTGTTCAGTGTTCTGTGGATTTATTAAATATTTTCATTATGGACACTTACCACGCTGCACATTGGTCCGATCCTTGCTACTCCTCCTCAGACGAAGAGGAAATCCGTTACAAGTGACTTGTTGTGGATTGGTTGTTTCAGAAGTGCGAGCTGTTGATGGGATGTGGTCCATTTTATATACACACACACACACACACCTCTAATGTACCCCCAAGTGAGCTACCACCCTTCCATTGTGTGTGGTTACCTTAGTAGAACTTCCAACTGTAACCCTCCTCACCTAAACTTGAATTCTGACTAAGCAATGATTCAGAGAGATCTTTTTAACAACACCTTACTTAGCAATAACCAACCAAGACAATTCCCTTTGAAGTAGAACTTGGAAGAAGAGGCAAGAGTAGTGAATCATTCTTCTGTGGTCTTGTCTGCATCCCAAATGTGGCACCCTATATCCTAGTGCACTACTTTTGACCAGYGCCCATACTGGTCAAAAGTAGTGCACTATATATAGGGAATTAGGATGTCATTTGGAATGCAGACAATAAGCTATGTGCTAAGAATGTTTTGATCAACTGCAAATTCAGACAGTCATTATTATCACAAAGGGGTCTCACAATAAAGGGAGTAGGATTGAAGTTGCACCTAGATGCTGATCTTGGGTGAGTTTTGTATTTTTTCCACTAATGGTTACGATTGGGGGAGGGGAAGCATATCCTAGATCTGGACCTAGGAGAAACTCTCCCCCCCCCCCCCCCAGAGCATTGTCCCTTTCTGGAGGCTCATGGGAGAAGAAGAGGCTATCAGGCTAGTACTGATAGTGGGGGCTGTTTCCGTGACGATGGTTCCCTAGCCCAATCAAACAGAGAACTGGTGGTAGATTAGTGCTCTGTCGTAAATACCAGACTGGAGCAATGCTTTTGTATCTCTGAGTACCCCTTTCTCCTCACTCTCCTCTCAATTTCAATTCAATTTAAGGGGCTTTACTGGCATGGGGAACATACACTGCCSTTCAAAAGTTTGGGGTCACTTAGACATTTCCTTGTTTTTGAAAGAAAAGCAAAWTTTTTGTCCATTAAAATAACATCAAATTGATCAGAAATACAGTGTAGACATTGTTAATGTTGTAAATGACTATTGTAGCTGGAAATGATAGATTTTTAATGGAATATCTACAGAGGCCCATTATCAGCAACCATCACTCCTGTGTTCCAATGGCACGTTGTGTTACCTAATCCAAGTTGTATCATTTTAAAAGGCTAATTCATTAGAAAATCCTTTTGCAATTATGTTAGCACAGCTGAAAACTGTTGTTCTGTTTAAAGATGCAATAAAACTGTCCTTCTTTAGACTAGATGAGTATCTGGAGCATCAGCATTTGTGGGTCCAGTGTCTSTGTTCTTTTGCACATCTTAATCTTTTATTTTTATTGGCCAGTCTGAGCTATGGCTATTTCTTTGCAATTCTGCCTAGAAGGCCAGCATCCCGGAGTCGCCTCTTCACTGTTGATGTTGAGACGGGTGTTTTGCGGGTACTATTTAATGAAGCTGCCAGTTGAGGACTTGTGAGGCATCTGTTTCTCAAACTGGACACTGTAATGTACTTGTCCTCTTGCTCAATTGTGCACCGGAGCCTCCCACTCCTCTCTCTATTCTGGTTAGAGCCAGTTTGCACTGTTCTGTGAAGGGAGTAGTACACAGCGTAGGCCAGTTTTATTCCTTCTTTAATCAGAACAACAGTTTTCAGGTGTGCTAACATAATTGTGTAACCGATGTGAAATGGCTAGCTAGTTAGCGGTGGTGCGCGCTAATAGTGTTTCAATCGGTGACGTCACTCGCTCTGAGACCTGAAGTAGTTGTTCCCCTTGCCCTGCAAGGGCCGTGGCTTTTGTGGCGCGATGGGTAACGATGCTTCGAGGGTGACTGTTGTCTGTGTGCAGAGGGGACGGACGAAAGTTAAACTGTTACAATTGCAAAAGGGTTTTCTAATGATCAATTAGCCTTTTAAAATGATAAACTTGGATTAGGTAACACAACGTGCCATTGGAACACAGGACTGATGGTTGCTGATAATGGGCCTCTGTACGCCTATGTAGATATTCCATTAAAAATCTGCCATTTCCAGCTACAATAGTCATTTACAACATTAACAATGTCTACACTTTACATTGCCAAAGCAAGTGAATAGATAATAAACAAAAMTGAAATAAACAATAAAACATTTACAGTAAACTTTACTCACAAAAGTTCCAAAAGAATAAAGACATTTCAAATGTCATATTATGTCAATATTCCATTGTTGTAATGATGTGTAAATAGTTAAAGTACAAAAGGGGAAATAAATAAACATAAATATAGGTTGTATTTACAGTGGTGTTTGTTCTTCACTGGTTGCCCTTTTCTTGTGGCAACAGGTCACAAGTCTTGCTGCTGTGATGGCACACTGTGGTATTTAACCCAATATATATGGGAGTTTATCAYAATTGGATTTGTTTTCTAATTCTTTGTGGGTCTTTGTAATCTCAGGGAAATATGTGTCTTTAATATGGTCATACATTTGGCAGGAGGTTAGGTTAGTTTCCACTTCATTTTGTGGGCAGTGTGCGCATAGCCTGTCTTCTCTTGAGAGCCAGGTCTGCCTTCAGCAGCCTTTCTCAATAGCAAGGCTATGCTCACAGAGTCTGTACATAGTCAAAGATTTCCTTTAATTCTGGGTCAGTCACAGTGGTCAGGTATTCTGCCACTGTGTACTCTCTCACTCTCCTCCCCTCTGTCTCCTCCCCCCAGTCAAGACTCTGTAATGCTGATTGTTACCGCACCCACACATACTTATTTACAGAGCGAGGGAGAGATGCTGTGTGTTCAGAGATGTTAAACGAGAAAGAAGAGAACCACTCTCACCCTTTTGTCGTCATGAGAGACGGAGTGTTGTGTGGGTTAAAATACACCCCAGTGGAGCAGTGAAGAAGGCCCAGGGTTTTCCACTCATAGTTTCATATGTAATTACCAAGACCGAGTCTCACATGTGGCACAGAAGATGGTCCTGTCCGTTTTGTCACTGGTGAGATTTTGTTTTTCCAACTTGGTGAACAGCAGTTATTAACGGCCTGGCCGCGCTTCTATGTAAACCAATCTCTCCCATTATTTAATTCATTATCGCCACCTAGTGGTAAAGTTGATTTATTACTTGCACTGTCCTTTACTGACACAAAGGCCACTGCATGAACCATTTTTWATTTAATCCAGAGGCCAAACAAGTGACATTTCTGTAGCTTTCCCCCCTATTAGAAAAACAAACCACACTGCCTGTGCGTAAATACCTAATGGCCTCTAGTAACGCCATTAAACCCAATTTTCTCCCTGGAGGAAATCTGCTTACAAAACTCATTTACATGGCTTGGTGAATCCAGCCAAAGTAAATGAAACGGTCGTAAACTATCACATATTACCTCAGAAGGTAATAATCACATATCCGCTGAGGTAAATTTGATGTTTCTCTGCCACCAAAGGCGAAGTTTTCTCTTCGTAGCCTGCAAGGACGCAATGGTGCTCTACCTTGCTGAGGGCCTCAGATCTTTATAGAGCTTCCTAGCAATTAGCATGCTTGTTTGTGGAGAGTTGTAATAGGTCACTTGCTACTTGGCATCGCCCAATCAATGCTGAYGAACTGAGGAAACGTCTCATCAGGCTTCAAAAGAGGTGCCAGCCTCCCTCTGTGAGTGTAATTCATGTGTGGCTTGTCTTACTTGGCTCAGCGGGCTTCGTGTGGAGATATGGGGCTGTTGTTTGTCAGGTGTGCACACTCTAAAGCTTGTGTTGTTTTTAAGTAAAATTAAGTCAAGTTAAGCTATAGCTAAGTCTTTGCTCTTTATGACAAAGAGTCGAACGGTGTATGGGGCACTCTCAAAAGACAGACAACAAACCTACAATTATTTTTAGCAGCAACCGTTTGCTTCATATTATGTTTAGTTATTGTTACTCCCAGTCCAACTCCACATACTAGCTCTGTTGACAGGTTGTTTGACTCAGAGAATCTCACCCACCTATAGAGTGAATGGAACTCTGGAGGCATTTCTCCCCCTCATTCGGTGTGTTCACAACTAACAGCATTGTTGTTGAACCATCTGAAGAGTGTCAGACTAATTTGGCTACAGAGCTGGACAGCCTGGCCAATAGGAGCCTGTCTCTGGTCCAATACACAGATTGACAATTACTACTGATTTATTTTTAGAATATCTGGCTGCCAACGTAAAACGTGACCTTTAACCTAGCGATTATAGAATTGAGTCGATTATTACAATAGATGTGAATTAGAATAGGATGTATAAATGAACAGTTCACTTACAGTGGAAAATATGTATTTTACCTTGAAACAGAAACCAAATGTCTCACCTAACCAAAAGTACTTTCTAAAGAACTTGTCTGTTTCTGAAAACGTTCTTAGCCAGGTTTGCGATTTCTGGTGAAGGGGTCTGGTTTGTGTTAGTTAGGTTGCAATTTGCAAAATGGTTGTGTGTGTGTGTGTGTGTGCAGTTTGTGTTTCTACACGTGTGTGTGTGTGTACAGAGCTTAATGCTGATCAGGTAGAATGTTTCCCTTATACAGGTTCTCTGTGTTCTGTGGCCCTCTGGCCTGACCTGGTTGCTTTCCCCTCTCTCCACTCTCTTGGACTCACACAAACCCTCCTCTGTCTCTCCCTCGCCCCTTCGCCCCTGTCCACACACCTTCAGGCTGGCTCCCCCCTGTGAAATGCCCAAACAAACGGCATTTCTGAACGTTGGGTTTCAGCAAAGGGAATTTCATATTTGGAGCTTGCATGTTATGTGCTTGTTATGTTACCTACTTCTCTCAGTGTGGAGCGGAGCAGGTTTGGAATGGTGTTTTGTGGTGTGGAGATGATGTTGTTTTTCCTGTGATAATCAGTACAAAGAGTTTATTTGGAGCTTGAATGTTATGATACCAATACCCCTCTCTCACTCTTTCTCTGTGTGTTAGGAGAGTTCTACAGGCTTGGAGAAAAGATTATACAGCTTTTGGTATAGTCTCGTTTTCTTTGCAGGACAAACTACAAAGCCAAATAATCAAGCCAGTCTTTGCAGATAATCAACATTGTTTTTTTGGGGGGGGGGGTTGGAAAAGTTTCCCTTCGTAGCAAAACAACGGATCGTGCCGATTTTAAATTTGTTTCTTGAGTCTCTCCCCCTTTTTTGTGAAATCACATCGAAAACCATCCGGCAACTCGTCTTTGCTGCTATGGAGTTATTTTACTGTCCACAACCTTCTTGAATAAATATAGGGAAGGTTCCAGACTCTCTATATATTTTGTGCAGTCACAAGGATAATAGGTGGTTGAGGCCGAGAAGGAAGGCACAGCTTTACAGAAGTAGATGCTCTCATAGATCAAAAGCTGTTGGAAATTGCTCGCACCACATGAAGGCTGTTTTTAAAATGTTCTATAAATACAATTCCTGTGTTTTTCAGTCCAGCTGATGTGAATGAGGGCTAAGTGAAGTTAATGATTATTTTATTTTTTTGGTGCATAAATATCCAATTCAGTTTCCACACACCACACAATTGTACACTACACGCATGTAGTTTTAATAGTTTTTTTGTGGCATGTGTGCTAATAATGCTTGAGCTGCATTTGTAAAAACATGGAGGTAAATCAATGCCATAAGTCTATAAACAATGTCAATGCCAGAGTGGCCTTAGGGAGTTCTTTCTGTCGATTTTGACGCCTTTGTCTATGAGTCTGTAGCTATAAACTATAGTGACCTCTCTCTCGTTCTGGAACTCATCTGACCCTCAGTGCCCACAAGCATTTTAACACACTCTAGCTCCCGTAGCTGCGTTTCGACTGTGTCCAGTTGGAAACGTTTTCCGTCCTCCCTTTTATTCAAGTATTTATTTTTCACCTTCACCACGCATTCGTCGGCCAAAAGGAAGTAAGAAAGTAGGAAGTCGAACCTACAGTAATTCTTGTTAAACTTCAGTCTTCAAACGTGCGTTTTGGGCAAAAATCCCCCGCAGTTGATCCAAACTGGAGTTAAATTGTAACCATATGGGATATTGAAGCTGGAAGGACTGCAGGGCTTAAAGCATTGACAGCTCTCCTGGCAACGTGCCTCTCTGGAGGACGTTGAAGCAAACGAGAAGTGAACGGTGCAGACATTCCTTTTCTAGAGGTGCCACCCTCTGCGCCGTATCCATGCACACATCTCATCATTTGTTTGAACAGAGAGAAAGCACAAATCGCACAAACGCCCTGAAAAATAGGATCCATTTATCTAAGCTGTTGTAAACTTAACCCATGAATTGGAGAAAATATGTCATAACACTGTTGCTCGTGACCTTTAAACTTTTACAGCAGCATTGTGCTCTCAAGTAGTCTGGTTCTAACTCTAACTTTTTTTTTGTTTACAATACGGCTGAACAAAGTCTGGACGAAGTCCCCAGGGGCATGGCTGTTTTCAAAGTAGCCTTTGTTGGCCCGCCACATGCAATTATGTCCCCAGATTACCTACCACATCTACTTCTGCATTTCCCCTCTTCTGTTGAGGGACAACTACAAAGGTGCTCCTTTTATTTATGAATCAAGCAAGTTTCCTTTCTCTGAGGCGTAACGGCAATTGACTGGTGGCTGCTTTTTGCTCTATGTTTTGACGTTTTGAAATCTGGCTCTCAACCTCTCAAATCCACGACAACTTCACGTGTATCCAATGCTTTTTTTGTGAGCAATTGAAGCCAACCACGGATGACGACACCACAATACTTTTGGTCATAGGGGAAAGGATTCAGTCAGAGGTGTCAACGATAACCGTCGTGAAGAGGATTATAGATAATCTGAGGAAGACTAAACACACTGAGGTACACGATGCACACAAGGCATGAGCACTCTCTGATTTGTGTTCCCTGAGATAACCTAGATTGATTTACGATGGCAGGTTGTCTGCTACTGATTACAGGGCAAGCCCAAACACAGCCTTAGACCCCAGATCTCCTTAGACTAGATCTCACCAGTCTCTCTAATCTATATCTAGGTGTCAGTAGCATGCTAGCTGTTCCTGTAGACTTCCAGTCATTGGGCTAATGCTAGTTAGCAATTGTTCCAGAAGCTACATTCAACTTCCTTCAAACTGCACGCAGAGACATCTGACTCTGGTTGAGTAAAAGAAGGTTTTAAGTGCCAAAATCCCTTTAATTCGGAGTTGGAGGAAGTTGCCCCCTTGACACTGATCTGAGATCAGTTTATGTCCTGTATGGATTGTGGTTATGATTCATCTTTAGGATTGAACTGGTCCTATATCTGTGCCTAGGGAAAGATGTGCCTCTTAGCTGGAAAGTGTGCATGTTCCCCTAATATGAATCTGGTATTCAAGAGCCGTGTGTGGTTATTGTACATTTTTAACAACTGGCTTTGGACCAGTGTTGTTGTTCTAGTTAATCTTGCTTAAGCTCACAACTGGGGTTAGAGAGAACTGATCCGAATTCAGTTGTTAAGGGCAGTAACCGCAGCATTGAGCTAGCTCTCCAGACAGTTTGTGTTGGTACGGGTTAAGAGATCAGTATCAGGTTCTCTGGATTGCTTGCTTGGGTTTGGAAAAGAGGATGTCCTCACTTCTTATTTGACTAGTGCACCAAGATCCTTTAGGGAAAGCAAACGCATTGCACTCAAAAGGGAAGGTAAGCCTACTGTGTATCAACAATACTCTTACTAAAGGAAGATAGGCATACTGTGTAACCTACAAGAGTCTTACATAAGGGGAATTTTATCCAAAGATTCCCAACCCACAGTACTGTTGTTGAAATCCTTAAACCTCCCCACTGGCCCACGTCTTTTCCTTTGCTTGGATCCCACTTTTCTTTAATCTGGGGAAAGGGCAGATCACGGGACACTCTAGAATGCTGAAGTCTCCCTTGGAGAGTCGACGTACGTCATTGTGGCTTTGCTTCCCAGTGCTGCGGCTTTCTTTTCCCTTCCCTCCTCCTGCTGCTTCCATATGGGCTGGCTCTGGGTGAAGTTTTCCCTGGTACAGATCTAGGATCAGTTTCCCCTCCCCAATCCTAACCTTAACCATTAGTGGGAAAGATGCAAAGCTGACCCAAGATCAGTGTCTAAGGGCAACGTCGCCCTATACATATGGGGGTTGCCTGTCAGCTGAGAGGTCTGTGAGCGGCAGCCGAGTTTTAGGATTGGGAGCTTTGCAATATTCGATGTTCTTCCCGTCTCTCTCCCACTCTCTGTTGTGAGGAAGTATGTTTCAAGCACATCCAAAGCAGTGTTTTCTACAAGTACATAGAGTAGCCAGACAAATAGAAAAAGTAGCCAACCAGGCACACCCGGGCCGAAGGAGCTCTCTTTTGGTGGCCTCTGGTTATGCTCTAATGCCTTGATTACATTTGAAATTAACAGCAAAATTATTGAATATTTATTTGTGTTTACCTCCCAGATAGTTTTTTGTTGTTGTTGTGGTATTGTGTAGAAAGGCATGACTTTAAAATTTAAATGACTGAAAATGTATGAGTTCAATGTGTTAGTTGTTTTGGGAATGATCTAGGTCTAGGCCTATATGATCAGGACTATTTTCTAAGTAAGAGAACATTCAACTTTATTTTTATTTTTACATTTAACCTGTATTCTCTTGATTAAAGTCTTATTTACAGTTTAACACTGATGTTAGTTCTTCAAATTATGTATTTGTTATTCCATTTTAAAACAATTTTTTAAGGCATTCCAAGTCGATGGCGCAGAGTACATAAAAGCCCTTTTACCAAATTCCGTTCGGACATTTGGAACAGATTGCAGGATGAAGTCCTGCGAACGAAGAGAGTACCCACCACATTTCTGAAGAATCAAAATGCCCCCAAAAAATGGTAGTAAACCCAAAATGGCTTTATAAATAAAAGTATACCAGTGAATGAGCCTACGCATGACTAGAGAAGGCCAGTCAACCCTGGTGTATATAAAGTGCAGTGGTGCGTAAGGGTTTTGCAGTTTAAAATAAATCTCAGTGCCCATGGTAAAGGGTGTCAATTCATCTCAAACACTGAGCGGAAGCATTCATATATAAAATATCCCCATAGTCTAGTAAAGACATAAATGTAGCTGATACTAGCCTCCTGGCTTCAATAGAAAAACAGGCCTTATTCCTAAAATAAAATCCCAACTTCAGCTTACATTTTTTTGTAAATTGTGGAACATGCAATTTAGAAGAGAGGCCTTCATCAATTAAAATTCCAAGATGTCTATATGAGGTAACAGCATCAATCTCCTTGCCCTGACAGGTAGTAATAGGTGAAAGGTTCAGAGGTCTATTTCTTCCTTTAGAAAACACCATTCATTTAGTTTTGTCAGTATTGAGGATAAGCTTCAATTGACACAAGGTATGTTGAACAGTATAAAAAGCAGTTTGCAAGTTCTGGAAAGCTTTTGTGAGAGACGAGGCACAACAATAAATAAGTATCATCAGCATAAAAGTGAAGAAAAAAAAATCTGAATTATTTATATAAATAGTGAATAAGATGGGACCAAGTACAGAGCCCTGGGGTACACCATTACAGACAGACAATTTAACAGACATGAGCCCATCAAATTGAGTGCACTGAGTTCTATCAGACAGATAGTTAGCAAACCATGCAACTGCATGCGACCTACGCTCAACAATCTCTGCCTCAGTATAGCATGATCAACTGTATCAAAAGCCTTAGAGAGATCAATAAAAAGTGAGACACAGTGCTGTTTTTTGTCAAGCCTTCAGTTACATCATGGCTGCTAGAATCGTGCTATGCTTCTTCCTGAAGCCCGATTGGTACATTGATAAAATAGAGTTAGTATATAAAAAAAAAAACTATTTTAGCTGTTCACTAACAAGGGTTTCAAGTATTTTCGCCAAGGGTGACAGCTTTGAGATTGACCTGTAATTTTTTTAAAGAGTTGGATCTCCCTCGTTTAAAAGTGGTAGGACAAATGCTGATTTCCAGATCCTTGGAATTTCATTACATTCCAGGGTTAGATTTAACAGATGTGTAAGTGGTTCAGCTATAAAATCAGCTGCCAGTTTTAAAAAGCAGGGATCCAGAAGATCAGGACCTGCAGGCTTTCTCTGATCTAAGGATTTCAGGGCTTTATGTACCTCCTGCACTGAGAATGGCAAAAAGCTAAACGTTTGACCAGCTCTCACTGGTTCCTCCACACAGGGTTGTACAGAGACAGAGGATACTGAATCAAACAGCCTACCCGATTATACAAAGTGCTCATATGCCTACCTTCAGTCTGTATAATGAGTTTACACACTCAGTTCAATGTGTTTTCATATACCGGTGACTGAAAAGAGACATTTGCACAGAAAGACACACACAACTTCTCAGGGATACAGAAAAAGGATGCAACCCTTCCTACCCATTCTAGATCATGTGCAAACCTAAGGTAAGTCTCACATTTCAGTAACATACAGGTTTTGTCACTGAACCCACTGCCTGTTTGTGTTGGGGATTAAAGTCTGTAGCAGCTAGCTAACTGATCTGGAACCAGATTTAAGCCCAGTGCAAACACAAAATGCTAATGTTCTCAGAGAAAAGTTTCAAAACAAGGCAAGATTACATTAGACATTTCCCCTTTGGTTTAGCTCACAGGCTACCTGTACATTAGCGTACACAGCCATGAGAAATCGGCCCAGAAGCGGCCCCCTGGAACTGATTGAATCGGGTGTCGGACTCGGCCTGGAATCAAAATGAATGACTGCCCAGAATCGGCCTAAGTACATCGGGCCGTTTCCGTCTACCGGAATTCAGCCGACTTTGCCGGCATCTTACTAGAACCCCCCCCCCCAGAAGCGGCCCAATGCAAATTTAAATAAACGTATACAAATTGTCCAATTTTAGTAATTTTAAATATTACTATTATAAATAGTAGTAATAGTAGTTATACCCATCCACAAAAAATTGTTTTGTGTCGAGGAAACACCATACAGTCGTGGCCAAAAGTTTTGAGAATGACAAAGTATTCATTTCCACAAAGTTTGCTGCTTCAGTGTCTTTAGATATTTTTGTCAGATGTTACTATGGAATACTGAAGTATAATTACAAGCATTTCATAATGTTCATATAAGTGTCAAAGGCTTTTCTTGAACATTACATGCAAAGAGTCAATATTTGCAGTGTTGACCCATCTTTTTCAAGACCTCTGCAATCCACCCTGGCATGCTGTCAATTAACTTCTGGGCCACATCCTGACTGATGGCAGCCCATTCAGGATGGTTGGGAGAAGTTGCTCTCGGAGATGTGTTGGTACCATTCTTTATTCATGGCTGTGTTCTTAGGCAAAATTGTGAGTGAGCCCACTACCTTGGCTGAGAGCAACCCCACACATGAATGGTCTCAGGATGCTTTACTGTTGGCATGACACAGAAGGCTGATGGTAGCACTCACCTTGTCTTCTCTGGACAAGCTTTTTCCCGGATGTCCCAAACAATCGGAAAGGGGATTCATCAGAGAAAATGACTTTACCCCAGTCCTCAGCAGTCCAATCCCTGTACCTTTTGCACAATATCAGTCTGTCCCTGATGTTTTTCCTGGAGAGAAGTGGCTTCTTTGTTGCCCTTCTTGACACCAGGCCAGCATCCTCCAAAGTCTTCGCTTCAATGTGCGTGCAGATGCACTCACACCTGCCTGCTGCCATTCCTGAGCAAGCTCTGTAGTGGTGGTGCCCCGATCCCGCAGCTGAATCAACTTTAGGAGACGGTCCTGGCGCTTGCTGGACTTCTTCTTGGGCACCCTGAAGCTTCTTCACAACAATGGCAATCCGCTCTCCTTGAAGTTCTTGATGATCCGATAAATGGTTGATTTAGGTGCAATCTTACTGGCAGCAATATCCTTGCCTGTGAAGCCCTTTGTGATTAATTCTCAAAACTTTTGGCCACGACTGTACCCCTGCTGACCATGTCCGCATGCATCGCGCTGGCCAGCCACAGGAGTCCCACAGACGCGCGATGGGACAAGGACATCCCAGCCAGCCAAACCCTCCTCTAACTTGGACGATGCTGGGCCAATTGTGTGTCACCTCATGGGTCTCCCAGTTGCGGCCGAACGGACGGGTCTCGAACCAGCATCTTGTAGCAACACAGTTTGCACTGCGAGTGCAGTGTCTTAGATCACTGCGTCACTCGGGAGGACTCCGATCCACAAGAAGGTTTTTATTAATGCCTTATTGCAAATTGCGTAGCCATAAAGTAAATGCATATACTCAAAAATAGTCAATCGAATAGTATAAATCGAGCACCCAAGGACTTCGCTTAAAAGAACCTTTCCATTGTGTTATCAATAAGGTTGGAGTGGCCGTAGTATTCGTATTCATGAGCTGTTCAGATGAGGTATCCTTATCAC
>NC_036842.1:38419127-38419968 GCF_002910315.2 Salvelinus sp. IW2-2015 | reverse complement strand
TCTTGATGATCCGATAAATGGTTGATTTAGGTGCAATCTTACTGGCAGCAATATCCTTGCCTGTGAAGCCCTTTTTGTATAATTCTCAAAACTTTTGGCCACGACTGTACCCCTGCTGACCATGTCCGCATGCATCGCGCTGGCCAGCCACAGGAGTCCGCACAACGCGATGGGACAAGGACATCCCAGCCAGCCAACCCTCCTCTAACTTGGACGATGCTGGGCCAATTGTGTGTCACCTCATGGGTCTCCCAGTTGCGGCCGGAACGGGTCTCGAACCAGCATCTTGTAGCAACACAGTTTGCACTGCGATGCAGTGTCTTAGATCACTGCGTCACTCGGGAGGCTCCATCCACAAAGTTTTTAATGCTTATCAATTGCGTTCCATAAAGTATCAAAATACTAAATACAACTTAAACAGGACTCTTAAAGAATTTCATTTCAATGTTAATTGTATTTTTTGATCACAAGAACAAAATATGGAAAAATAAATAAATAATGAAATGTTAATTATATAAAGCCGCCCGTGTTAAGAGGCTGTTATGTTAGCTCACAGTTAGTACTGTTAGCTCACAGGCTACCTGTACATCAGCGTAAACAGGAGAGGCTGTTATGTTAGCTCACAGGCTACCTGTACATCAGCGTAAACAGGAGAGGCTGTTATGTTAGCTCACAGGCTTACCTGTACATCAACGTAAACAGGAGAGGCTGTTATGTTAGCTCACAGGCTACCTGTACATCAGCGTAAACAGGAGAGGCTCTTATATTAGCTCACAGGCTACCTGTACATCAGCGTAAACAGGAGAGGCTGTTATGTTAGCTCACAGGCTACCTGTACATC
>NC_036842.1:38413244-38419115 GCF_002910315.2 Salvelinus sp. IW2-2015 | reverse complement strand
GAGAGGCTCTTATATTAGCTCACAGGCTACCTGTACATCAGCGTAAACAGGAGAGGCTGTTATGTTAGCTCACAGGCTACCTGTACATCAGCGTACACAGGAGAGGCTGTCATGTAATACGGTAGCATACTAGTGTTAGCATGTAGCCTAGCCGAGATATCTGGCTGAACAGGCTCTCTGTATCCTGTGTGTGTGTCTCTCTCTCGCTCCACCCCGCCTATACAACGGTAGGGGAAACATTGAGTGAACCTGTGGTTCATTGTCTGTCTGTGTTCCTACAGGACGCATGAGAAGGGCTTCTGCCAGCCCTACCGGGGCATCGCTTGTGCCCGCTTCATCGGCAACCGCAGCATCTACGTGGAATCTCTGCAGATGCAGGGAGAGAGTGAGAACCGGATCACAGGTGAGATCACACCCCCTCGACCACCGTTACGCTCTGGGGGGGAAGTTCCCACTAGGTACAGATCTAGGATCAGCTTCCCCTCCCCAAATGCTAACCTTCACTATTGGCGGGGGAAACTTCAAAACTGAACCAAGATCAGTTCCATCTAGGGGCAAATTCAGTACACTGTGTTTTGTCTCCATTACTACAAGAGAGATACAATGTTGTGTTATTTTGATTTAAATCATTGCATTGATCAAGAATAACCTGACGACATCCATAATGTTGCTCAGTTCCATTCCAAGGCTGGTCCATTATTAGACAATAATGCATGCATTTATTAGCCATAATGTAAATGTTCCATATTTAGTTCAACACCTAGAACTGGAAAATTGGACACTGGAATAAAAATTATCCCAACTCATTAAGATTTGACTTTGTCTACATGGTCGGTTTAGTAGTGATGTGCCTTGGATTTATCTCTCAATCATTTATTGTTCGCCAATTTGCTGCCCATTTATATTATAATGTTCTGACCCACCGTACAGCACTTCTTTATTTTCACTGTGACTCATATGTCCTGGGTATGGTTGCAAAATTCCAGGAAATTTCAATAAATTCCCTGGTTTTTCCTAAATTCCAGTTGGAGGATTCCCGGAATCAGGAGGGAATAAGAAGGTAATCTGGATTCCTCCAACAAAGATTTCGGTTTAAACCAGGAAATTTGTTGAAAGTTCCTGGAATTTTGCAACCCTAGACCCGGGGCTGCCCATAAGAAGTTATGTGCCGTGGCTGCCCGTGTGGAGGCACGTCCCGGGGCTGCCCGTGGGGAGGCACGTCCCGGGGCTGCCCGTGGGGAGGCACGTCCCGGGGCTGCCCGTGGGGAGGCACGTCCCGGCTGCCCGTGAGGAGACACGTCCCGGGGCTGCCCGTGGGGAGGTATGCCAAAATACAGTCACAAGCTCTGCTGGAGTAAAAACACTGTCTGTTTCTCTCGCTCTCTTGCTTATTCACACCCGCACACAAAAATGCAAGCACATAATCACCTCGCACAGGCATTATTGTGTTTTTGAACGTTTCCATGTTTCCAAGTGGTGTAGATGAAGGGTCGTTTTGTAGGATGCATAAGGAAAGGATTGTTTTTACTTGAGATAGTGTATAGATCTGGAGGCTATTAAAGTATGTATGGCAAGCAAATTGACTGGTGAAAATTGCCCTGGCAGATCGTGGTACATATCAGATCTGTAAAATTGTGGGTTCTGGGGGGGGTTTAAAACCTTCGGAATGCACGGGTCTTTACACAAAACAGATGCCAAGTACAGTTACCTAACTCGAGTTTAAGATACCATAAGGACATAGAAAATATAACTAAGAAGTATAATCTTATCGTTAAGCCCCTCAAATGAAATACATTGAAGCAATAACTCCGTCAGAGAAGATATTGCCCCATGATTCCTCTGTCCCAAACTCGGGCTGCATCACAAATGGCACCCTATTCCTATATAGTGCACAACTTTTGACCATAGGGCTCTGGTCAAAAGTAGTGCACTACATGAGGGAATAGGGGTGCCGTTTTGGACGTAGCCCTGTTCTGTTTGGCATGGGTTCTCTCAGGAAATGAGGGTATTTTCTTTCATTACTTTCACTCCCTATGTAATAATATCTTGTTGTCCGTCTACCTCAAGTAGAAGACTAACCCCCAAAAACAGAAAAGGCTTATGGAAGAGTTTCCCGTTCACTCTGCTTACTTTGTATTGATGGCATACAAAAGTTGATATAAAGACAGTAGTGCTTCAGAGTGGACCCCAGGAAGAGTAGCTGCTGCATGTACAGTAGCTAGTGGACCTCAGGAAGAGTAGCTGCCTGCATTACAGTAGCTAGTGGACCTCAGGAAGTAAGCTGCTGCATGTACAGTAGCTAGGGACCCCAGGAAGAGTAGCTGCTGCATGTACAGTAGCTAGTGGACCTCAGAAGAGTAGCTGCTGCATGACAGTAGCTAGTGGACCTCAGGAAGAGTAGCTGCTGCATGTACAGTAGCTAGTGACCCGGAAGATAGCTGCTCATGTGCTCAGAGTGGACCCCAGAAGAGTAGCTGCTGCATGTGCTTCAGCTAGTGGACCCCAGGAAGAGTAGCTGCTGCATGTGCTTCAGCTAGTGGACCCCAGAAGAGTAGCTTGCTGCATGGCTCAGAATTGGACCCCAGGAAGATAGCAGCTGCATGTGCAGTAGCTAGTGGACCCCAGGAAAGTAGCTGCTGCATGTGCTTCAGAATGGACCCCAGAAGAGTAGCTGCTGCATGTGCTTCAGAATGGACCCCAGGAAGAGTAGCTGCTGCATGTGCAGTAGCTAGTGGACCCCAGGAAGAGTAGCTGCTGCATGTGCTTCAGCTAGTGGACCCCAGAAGAGTAGCTGCTGCATGTGCTGCAAGCCAGTGGACCCCAGGAAGAGTAGCTGCTGCATGTACAGTAGCTAGTGGACCCAGGAAGAGTAGCTGCTGCATGTACAGTAGCTATGGACCCCAGGAAGAAGCTGCTGCATGTACAGTAGCTATGGACCCAGGAAGAGTAGCTGCTGCATGTACAGTAGCTAATGACCCCAGGAAGAGTAGCTCTGCATGTACAGTAGCTAATGCCCCAGAAGAGTAGCTGCTGCATTGCATAGCAGTGGACCCCAGGAAGAGTAGCTGCTGCATGACAGTAGCTAATGGACCCCAGGAAGAGGTAGCTGCTGCATGTACATGTGCTAATGCGCCCCCAGGAAGAGTAGCTGCCTGCATGTGCGCAGCTATGGACCCCAGGAAGAGTAGCTGCTGCATGTGCTGCAGCTAGTGGACCCCAGGAAGAGTAGCTGCTTCATGTGCTGCAGCTAGTGGACCCCAGGAAGAGCAGCTGCTGCATGTGCTGCAGCTAGTGGACCCCAGGAAGAGTAGCTGCTGCATGTGCTGCAGCCAGTGGACCCCAGGAAGAGCAGCTGCTGCATGTGCTGTAGCTAGTGGACCCCAGGAAGAGTAGCTGCTTCATGTGCTGCAGCTAGTGGACCCCAGGAAGAGTAGCTGCTGCATGTGCTGCAGCCAGTGGAGATCCTAATGAAAGGCTAAATACTAGAATCAGAATATACTCTTAGAATGGCATCTCTAAATTTGACCAAACTCATCCCCATCATATATTCTTGTGAATTCAAGGGGTAGTTTGACCAGGGCCCATATTCATTCAGAGTAGCAGTGCTGATCTAGTCAGTTCTGCCTTTTTAGGTCATAATGAATAAGATTTACATGGACAGTGGGCACCTGATTGAACTCAAGTCTGTTGAACTCAATTCTCTATAATATAATGACTCACTACTCCTGCTCTTCCCCCCCCACAGCCGCGTTCACCATGATCGGCACGTCCACGCAGCTCTCGGACCAGTGTTCCAAGTTCGCCATCCCCTCCTTCTGTCACTACGTGTTCCCGCTGTGCGACGAGGGGGCTCGGGGCCCGCGGCGCCGCCAGCTGTGCCGTGACGAGTGCGAGGCATTAGAGAACGAGTTGTGTCACACCGAGTACACCATCGCTCGCTCCAACCCTCTCATCCTGATGCAACTGGAGCTGCCCAGCTGCCACCTGCTGCCCCACCCGGGCTCGCCCGACGCTGCCAACTGCATGAGGATCGGGGTGCCCCTGGACAAGCTAGGCACATGTAAGTGGACAATAGACATAGACACATAGACATGAACACACAAGACAGGGACATGTAGGTGGACACCTGAACACAAACATGCAGGCAGAGGTGGACAGACGGATAGACATAGACACAGGCTATCGCCTATATTTTGTAATATACACATTTTTGAATAACATTTCATTACATCATCAGGTTAAGGAACTATGGTTGTTTGTATTGTGTATCTAGGGAGCCCTCTTGTGGCATTTCTGGAAATTGTTACTTTGGCACATTTAGGTAGAGGGAACTACATTTGAAGAAACTTAACACAACTTCAAACTTGCTTCTTCTTCCTTATTTGATTTCCTGGCAGTTATAATTCAAACATTGTAAAAACATAGATGAAGTCATCCAAAACTAACTTTTAATCTTCGTGAAAGATTCGCCAACAGATCACAGCTGCTACAATGGCAGCGGAGCCAACTACAAGGGCACGGTGAGCGTCTCCAAGTCGGGCTACCCCTGCCAGCCGTGGAGTGCCCAGTACCCCCACAGCCACCACCTGTCCCCCGTGGAGTATCCTGAGCTGCGGGGGGGCCACAACTTCTGCCGTAACCCCGGGGGCCAGATGGAGGGTCCCTGGTGCTTCACCCTTGACCAGCAGGTCAGAGTGGACCTGTGCGACGTCCGCCCCTGCAGTGAGTACTGAACCCCAGAGTTATTTTATGGCTAGCCGTTGATTTCCATGGAAAATACTCCTGGGCTATAGCACCCAAATACTTATTTACTGAACTTAGTAAGAGCTGAGCATGTCTTTTTAGCATTTTGTCACCGATTTGGCATCTCCCCCCCCCCCCCCTCCCCCACTTCACATAAAAGGTGTGAGATCTAAGAGTCCCAGTCTGGTGGAAAATGTTAGAATGAGTAGTAAAAAAAGTCATGTGTTTGTTTGTGATGCCAGTGCATAATGATAGTGTTACTTTTACTACATACCATTCCATTCCTCTTACATGAGTACACTTGGACTTTTCTACATTGCATTATATGTACACACATAATAGGCCGATTTTTCCAGACCTTTAATGGACTCAAATGTAGGCTCAGTGAAGAATCTCCATTGAAAGTGCTTTTCAGTCCAAGAATCTGAATCTGGAAAATCTGCATTTAATCAATAAAAACACAAAAGTAGTTAACTCAGCCCAGTTCAAGGTAGAGTCAGCGTTAAACAAAGTAAACCGCAATATCGGGTCAATTTCCGAACAACTAAACTCCTCTGTTTTGGTCCCATAGCTACCACATTGCAGCGTGAAGTGTACCTGTGTACATGTGCAGATACACTGTGTGACTGACTGTGTGAGAGCAAAGTCTTTCAACATTTTCACCACCTAAATGTGTGTGGTACTGCTCGTGGTGACATTATACTGCTGAGTGTCAGTTGTCAGTCAAACAAGTGTCAGTTTTCAGTGTCAGTCAAACCCTGTTTGACCTTTGACCTCCAGCACCGCCAGAGAACCTGAAGAAGGAGATCCTGTACATCTTGATCCCCAGCATCGCCATCCCACTGGTCATCGCATGCCTTTTCTTCCTGGTCTGCATGTGCCGCAACAAGCAGAAGGAGCCCACTGACACGCCCCCTCGCCGTCAGCTCACTGCCTCGCCCAGCCAGGACATGGAGCTGCCGCTGCTCAACCAGCACAAGCACCAGGTGGGCTAGCTACAGTCATAAGGGCTAAATACTGTAATGTATGCTAACTACTGTCATATGGGCTAGCTACTGTCATATGGGCTAGCTACTGTCATATGGGCTAGCTACTGTCATATGGGCTAGCTACTGTCATATGGGCTAG
>NC_036842.1:38356107-38412575 GCF_002910315.2 Salvelinus sp. IW2-2015 | reverse complement strand
TAACTACAGTCATATGGGGGTAACTACAGTCATATGGGGGTAACTACAGTCATATGGGGGTAACTAGTGTCATATGGGGGTAACTAGTGTCATATGGGGGTAACTACAATCATATGGGGGTAACTACAGTCATATGGAGGTAACTAGTGTCATATGGGCTACCTGCCGTCATATGGGCTAGCTACTGTCATATGGGTTAGCTAGTGAACTCTAATGACCTTATCCTTTGCAGCAGAATTAACTCTGGGTCTTCCTTTCCTGTGGCGGTCCTCATATCATCATATCAGTTTTTGCGACTGCACTTGTTCCGGATTGACTGACTGTCATGTCTTAAAGTAGTGATGGACTGTCATTTCTCTTTGCTTATTTGAAATGTTCTTGCCATAATATGGACTTGGTCTTTTACCAAATAGGGCTATCTTCTGTAGACCACCCCTTCCTTGTAACAACACAACTGATTGGCTCAAATGCATTAAGAAGGAAAGATATTCCACAAATTAACTTTTAACAAGTCACACCTATTAATTGAAATGCATTCCAGGTGACTACCTCGTGAAGCTGGTTGAGAGAATGCCAAGAGTGTGAAAAGCTGTCATCAAGGCAAATGGTGGTTACTTTGAAGAATCAAAAATGTTAAATATATTTTGATTTGTTTAACACTTTTGGTTACTACATGATAACATGTCTTTTTTCAAATGTTTGATGTCTTCACTATTATTCTACAATGTAGAAAATACTAAAAACAAAGAAAAACCCTTGAATGAGTAGATGTGTCCAAACTTTTAACTGTTATTGCATGTGTTATTTTAACATCAGCATGAATCAGTGTCAGTTTTTTTATTTTTAACTCTGATTCTCTCTCTGTTTTCCGCTTGTGACCCAGGCGAAGCTGCGGGAGATCAACCTCTCAGCAGTGCGCTTCATGGAGGAGCTGGGCGAGGACCGCTTCGGCAAGGTCTACAAGGGCCACCTATACGGCACGGCGCCCGGCGAGCAGACCCAGGTGGTGGCCATCAAGACGGTCAAGGACAAGGACGAGGGCACTCTCCGCGAGGAGTTCCGCCACGAGGCCATGTTGCGCTCGCGCCTCCAGCACCCCAACATCGTGTGCCTGCTGGGCGTGGTGACCAAAGAGCAACCCATCAGCATGATCTTCAGCTACTCGGGCCTGGGCGATCTACACGAGTTTCTGGTCATGCGCTCGCCACACTCCGACGTGGGCAGCTCGGACGACGACAAGACGGTGAAGTCCACGCTGGAGCAGGCCGACTTCCTGCACGTGGTGACACAGGTGGCCGCCGGCATGGAGTATCTGTCCAGCCACCACGTGGTACACAAGGATCTGGCTGCCCGCAACATCTTGGTCTGCGACAAGCTCAACGTCAAGATCCTGGACCTGGGCCTCTTCCGGGAGGTCTACTCAGCCGACTACTACAAGCTGATGGGCACCAGCCCCTTCCCCATCCGCTGGATGTCCCCGGAGGCAATCATGTACGGCAAGTTTTCTACCGACTCGGACATCTGGTCCTACGGTGTGGTGCTGTGGGAGATCTTCAGCTACGGCCTGCAGCCCTACTGCGGCTACTCCAACCAGGACGTGATCGAGATGGTCCGCAACCGACAGGTGCTGGCCTGTCCCGACGACTGCCCCGCCTGGATCTACACACTCATGCTAGAGTGCTGGAGCGAGTTCCCGGCACGCCGCCCACGCTTTAAGGACATCCACACACGCCTGCGCACCTGGGAGAGCCTGTCCAACTACAACAGCTCGGCTCAGACCTCGGGCACCAGCAACACCACCCAGACCAGCTCCCTGAGCACCAGCCCCATCAGTAACATCAGCATGAGTGCAACCAATGCCGCTCGCTACGCCAACCCCAAGAAGAACTCACCCTTCCCCCAGCCCCAGTTCATGCCCATGAAGGGCCAGATGCACCGGCCCATGCTGCAGCAGCACCCGCAGCAACTCTACATCCCGGTCAACGGCTACCAGCCCATGCCGGCGTACCCATACCTGCAGAACTTCTACCCCATGCAGATGTCCATGCACCAAATGGCGCACCAGCAGATGGCGCACCACCCGCCGCAGATGGTGGCCAAGGCAGGATCGCACCACAGCGGCAGCGGCTCCACCTCCACGGGTTACGTCACCACAGCGCCCTCCAACGCCTCAGGTACGGAGCGGGCGGCCTTGCTCAGCGATAGCCCCAAGGCAAACATGGAGGACATGGCGGACGGTGCGTCCCAGAATGGGCTGGGGCATGGGGAGGACACAACAGTCCCCGAAACTGAATTACTGGGTGATAATGACCTGCCACAGACTGACGACATGGAGATGCACTCTGAGGCATAGGGGAACCGAAAGTCTGGAGGACTGGGGAACAAACTAGAGCTGAAACGCTCTGTGAACTTAGTTTGTTTGAGTTTCGATTGAGCGCCATGAATAAGTGAAGGGAACGCATTGGAAAAACAGTGACTGAATGTTATTTATGGGTTGTTTAGTTGTCACTGGTGCATCCGAATGATATCAGTGTCTCAGGTTCTTCCCTGCAGGACCCCTTTAGCGAAGTGTCATAAAACGAACCCTGAACCCTGAACCCTGAAAGCCGCTCGACAGAAAACGTCAATGAAGAGAACCATTTTCACCATTTGGGCTGCGGGTGCGACCGGCATGGACAGTGTTCTCACTTTGAGGCAAAGCCATTCAGAAGAATTTAGGTTCTTACTGTTTCTGTGCAACATGAAGTATTTTCTTTTCGACAAAGGATTCCTGAAGTTGCCTTGTGTTAATGTTTTCAAAATGTTCAATTGTATAGTAGTAGGCCTACTCCAGAGACGATTTTACTGTGGTTTTACGTGAGATAGGAGTGTGTCAATTTGGCAGAATGTATGATGAATGGACGAAAAAAATTATTGGGAGTTTACAGGGCAATTCCACCACTTTTCAACCTCCCTTTTCATTGTCTTCGTATGTCTATCTATGTGAAAATGGCACATGACATCATCAAAAGTTAAAATGTTTAAAAAAGTGATTTTTAGAAACTCGTTGCCGATTTTGAAAATCGCTGTCTTACTTTTAATCAAACAATCGTACTTTTAATCCATACCATACCATTTAATCCATACCAGAGAAGCATTTGTTAGGACCACAGATCATAGAAATGCATACAGTATGTAGATAGTGGTATGGTGCTGGATATAATGAATATGAGGTTGAAAAGTGGCAGAATTGCCTTATTAAACCTTCCTTAGATACAGTATTTTGGAATAAAATTTTAGCAAATAATTGTTATACTCAGTAGGTTGATATTGCTCACTGTCACTGAACATGGATGTGTCACTACTCAACATACATCTTCATGTGATAAGACAAGAAAGAACTGTACATGATAAGTATATTAGCGTGGGAATTGTTGATGTTTAGCCTTATTACGTATGAGCCTTATGCTCATATTCTCCTTCGTATGGGCTTGTATGTTACACGTTGCTCAACTTCAACTTTGATACCCTGTTTTACAGATTTGTAATTAATGTAATTATAATTTTTTTTTTTAAACACAATTTTCTTTTTTTATCATGCGTTGTTGGCAAAAAGTGTTTAGTCTGAGGTTAATACTTAAATGTCATTGCAACCAGATATTTGCTTTCTTTTTTTTTCTCTCGAAAAGGTGTAATAACAAATTTTAACCATATATTGTATACATCCAGCCACATGGAGTATCCAATAAAGTGATACATTATAAAGACATCAGCCTTGTTCCTCTCTTTATTAAAGCCCACACTTTACAATAAGTACCCAATGCATGTTTAGTTACATAGTAATCTTGGTTAATTAACCCAGAACTAAAATATTGTGTAATTTGGTCAGATGCTGTCCACCCAGAGAATGATTAGTTACATAGGTAGTAGGTACAGTGAATTAGGTAAACATTGTTACATATGGGCTTCTCCTACTCTGTAGACAGGGACATCTAAGAAAGAGAGTGAGAGACATGCGCTCAGAGAAACACAGACAAAGAATCAAAGAGAGACAGAATTCAGACAGAGTGATGATATAGGTTATTTATCCAGTGTAGGCTGACAAACCTACCCACTCATGTTTGTTGCCTAGGTTTTAGGCCTAGTGCTTATTTGATTCATTATAGTTCCCTTCCTTGGTCATTACCTCCAACACCTGTTTTGCAGAGCCATAGTTCCCTTGGTCATTGTGAGGTTTGAGGATTTTCATGATGTCACATAGTTCTATGGAAGCCGGTATACAGAGCATTGTGGGTAATGTAGTCATTCTTACGTTTCCTAACTGGCCTAATTAGGTAGTATGCATTGTGACAGGGTTACAGACGTGCCAAAAACACCCCCAAAAAAACACATACCAAACACTGAGCGGCCTGTGGCATCTTCTTTTGAGCCTAAAATGAAGAAAATCTGTATAAAACTAGGAGCAAGTTTGTGGTATTACAATATAGATGTACACTTGATCCTCCAAACTCCTAGGGTGCATCCAAGATGGTACCCTATTCTATGTATAGTGCACTTTTTTGGACCAGAGACCTTTAAACTGGTCCCAGGGCAGTTGAGGACACTTAACTAAACCAGACCAAACTAGCTGTAACACTGCAGAGCTGTTGACAAACACGGGTAATGATTGACTATCACACACCTGCACAGGCTAGGTGTGTGTGTGGGTTACTTGCGCCTGAATATGTATGTGTGCATATAAAGGGGTGAGAGATATTCAGAGACCACCTCCTGTTCCATTAGAAAGATGTGTTTGTGATACGAAGATGCAGGTCTTTGTTGTTCCTCTGCTACTGCTCACTCTGTCTGGGGTAGAGGTCACGAGAGGTCAAAGTGTACAGTTCACTAAAGGTAAAGGTGTAGAGTTCGAGACAAGAAATGAGGTCAAATCGTCAACAGACAGACATCTGCCGAGCCGAACATCTGGGCTGAGAGCACTGGGGACCATGGTGGTGGAGCTGGGGACATGGTACCCCCAGCTCCCCATCCCATTACCCCCAGCTCCCCATCCCATTCCCCCCAGCAGAACATCACCCCCAACTCCACATCCCATTCCCCCCAGCCCAATAACACTCCCAATTCCCCATCCCATCATCAACTTGCCCAATATCACCCCCAACATCCCATCCCATTCACCCCCAGCCAAACATCACCCCCAACATCCCATTCCATTCCCCCCATCCCGACGTGAAGCTGAAGTTCAGCGTTACAGTATATTGAAATGTAAAGGCGATGTTCCCGCCTTAGCAGAGACTGCATTCACAGTAAACGCTGCAAATGTCGCAATCTGAAATTATTTTTACATTTATATCTGGCAATCTGTAACGCTTTAAGGGTGCAGATTGAATAGAGCCCTTTACTGTCATTACATTTCAGAAACACAGGCCAGACTTACAACCAATGTGAGCCAGGTGGAAGAGCTGAATGGAATGCAGGTGGAAGAGCTGAAGAGAATGCAGGTGGAAGAGCTGAAGAGAATGCAGGTGGAAGAGCTGAATGGAATGCAGGTGGAAGAGCTGAAGAGAATGCAGGTGGAAGAGCTGAATGGAATGCAGGTGGAAGAGCTGAATGGAATGCAGGTGAAGAGCTGGAATGGAATGCAGGTGGAAAGTGAAGAAGCTGAATGGAATGCAGGTGGAAGAGCTGAAGATAATGCAGGTGGAAGAGCTGAAGGGAATGCAGGTGGAAGAGCTGAAGAGAATGCAGGTGAAGAGCTGAATGGAATGCAGGTGGAAGAGCTGAAGGGAATGCGGTGAAGAGCTGAATGGAATGCAGGTGGAAGAGCTGAATGGAATGCAGGTGGAAGAGCTGAAGGGAATGCAGGTGGAGCTGAAGGGAATGCAGGGGAAGAGCTGAATGGAATGCAGGTGGAAGAGCTGAATGGAATGCAGGTGGAAGAGCTGAATGGAATGCGGGAGATGACAAAAGAAAACAAGATATTTAGGCAATTTTTTGGTGAATTGGATAACCTACCAATATTTTTGTAATTTGTTACTCCAATCAATCAATGGTTAAACTCACTGTTCCAGCCCAAGCACTGGAGCTGAGGACTCTTGATGTCTGCTCCAACCACACTGAGGACTCTTGATGTCTGCTCCAACCACACTGAGGACTCTTGATGTCTGCTCCAACCACACTGAGGACTCTTGATGTCTGCTCCAACACACTGAGAACCTCTTGATGTCTGCTCCAACCACACTGAGAACCTCTTGATGTCTGCTCCAACCACACTGAGAACCTCTTGATGTCTGCTCCAACCACACTGAGAACCTCTTGATGTCTGCTCAACACACTGAGACTCTTGATGTCTGCTCCAACCACACTGAGGACTCTTATGTCTGCTCCAACCACACTGAGAACCTCTTGATGTCTGCTCTCAACCACACTCGAGAACCTCTTGATGTCTGCTCCAACACACTGAGAACCTCTTGATGTCTGCTCCAACCACACTGAGGACTCTTGATGTCTGCTCCAACCACACTGAGAACCTCTTGATGTCTGCTCCAACCACACTGAGAACCAGGTGGAACTCCAGGAGACTGAGGTGGAGGAGCTGAAGATAGAGAACACAGGTGAGACACAGGTAGACTGGTCTTAGTTTACAATACTATCTTGAGATACACATACATAACTGGAACTGCCACATTAATCAACAACAAAATCACTTTTTTGGGTGGATCAGGCCTCTGTTAGGTATCGTTTGATTTCGAGTCTGATTTTGTTTGTTTGTGTGTGTGTGTGTGTGTGTGTGTGTGTGTATGTGTTTCCTCTTACAGAATGGAAGGTGGCATTCTCTGTTATTTTGAGGGCTAGTGGTTACTATTGATTACTTTGGGGGCTAGTGGTTACTATGGATTACTTTGGGGGCTAGTGGTTACTATGGATTACTTTGAGGGCTAGTGGTTACTATGGATTACTTTGGGGGCTAGTGGTTACTATGGATTACTTTGGGGCTAGTGGTTACTATGGATTACTTTGGGGGCTAGTGGTTACTATGGATTACTTTGGGGGCTAGTGGTTGCTATGGATTACTTTGGGGGCTAGTGGTTACTATGGATTACTTTGGGGACTAGTGGTTACTATGGATCCTTCAACAAATATAATACCCTGGTCTACAAAAACATCCTCACTATTATCGGCAAGCACTACAACCCAACAAATGGTGAATTGTAATGTATTCTTCACTGCAGTTTTATATTTTGAGGGGGGGGGGGGGACTCATATGTGTTCTGTCTTTTCAAAGTTTTCAATGTTTCTTCACAGCACCAGTGAGGGGGTTATACGACTTCAGAATCATATTGTTTGGAGTCCTGAAAACCAGTGGCATACATTGCAATATTTGCACAAATGGCATTATAACCATGGAGGCAGGTACACTATATATACAAAAGTATGTGGACACCCCTTCAAATTAGTGGATTCGGCTATTTCAGCCACACACATCGCTGACAGGTGTATAAAATCGAGCACACAGCCATGCAATCTCCGTAGAGACACATTGGCAGTAGAATGGCCTTACTGAAGAGCTCAACCTGGCACCGTCATAGGATGCCACCTTTCCAACAAGTCAGTTGTCAAATTTCTGCCCTGCTAGAGCTGCCCCGGTCAACTGTAAGTGCTGTTGTTTTGAAGTGGAAACGTCTAGGAGCAACAGCGGCTCGGCCGCTAAGTGGTAGGCCACACAAGCTCACAGAACGGGGCCGTGAAGTGCTGAAGCGCATAGCGTAACTCTGGGTCTTCCTTTCCTGTGGCGTCCTCATGAGAGGCAGTTTCTTCATAGTGCTTGATGGTTCTTGAAATGTTCCAGATTGACTGACCTTCATGTCTTAAAGTAATGATGGACTGTCGTTTCTCTATGCTTATTTTAGCTGTTCTTGTCATGGTTCCACCTGTCACCAGGAGGCGGCAGAAACCGTCCTAGAGACATTAATGACACTCAGGTGTGTTCTATAACTCATTATGATTTCCCTGTTAAGAGAGGTGTGTTTTCTGTTTCCTTTTGCAGAAGCTTGATTAGTTTGCTGTGTGTGTTTGTCTCCTGAGTGAGTTTTCAAAACCTAGTGTTTGTTGTTTTCTCAGTGTTACTGTGATCCTCCTGTTACTGTTTCTCAGTAAAGTATTTACGTTTATCCTAAACCACTGATTCCTCCTCTGGTCTCTTCTCTGCTCCTGGGTGCAACCTCATCACATCACAGTTCTTGCCATAATATGGACTTGTTCTTTACCAAATAGGGCTATCTTCTGTATACCAAACCCTACCTTGTCACAACACAACTGATTGGCTCAAATGCATTAAGAAGGAAATAAATTCCACAAATGAACTTTTAACAAGGCACACCTGTTAATTGAAATGCATTCCAGGTGACTACCTCATAAAGCTGGTTGAGTGTGGCTCAGTTGGTAGAGCATGCAACGCCAGGGTTGTGGGTTCATTCCCCACGGGGGGACCAGGATGAATATGTATGAACTTTCCAATTTGTAAGTCGCTCTGGATAAGAGCGTCTGCTAAATGACTTAAATGTAAATGTAAATGAGAGAATGACAAAAGTGTGCAAAGCTGTCATCAAGGCAAAGGCTGGCTACTTTGAAGAATCATTTAGTTTAACACATTTTTTGGTTACTATATGATTTCATGTGTTATTTCATAGTTTTGATGTCTACAATTGTTTATTCTACAATGTAGAAAATATTAAAAATAAAGAAAACCCCTTGAATGAGTAGGTGTGTCCAAACTTTTGACTGATACTGTATAAAAAACTGTTTTTGCTTTGTCATTATGGGGTATTGTTTGTAGACAGGGGAAAGAAACAATTTAATAATTTTTGGGAAAAACGCTGTAATGTCATAAAATGTAAAGGGGTCTGAATAGTTCCCGAATGCACTGTATATGTTCACTTTAAGTTTAAACTGATCAGAGTAAACCTGAAAATAAAAGTCAAACAAAACTATTTCTTATTTTTCATCATTCCACGGGAGTGTAACTGAAGATGTATAATTCAATCAATACAGTCCCCTCCATAATTATTGGGACAGAGAAGCATTGTTTCTTCCATTGGCTTTATACGTCAACAGTTTGGATTTGAAACCAAACAATGACTACGAGGTTAAATTGCAGACTGTCAACTTTAATTTGAGGGTATTTTCATCCATATCTGTAAAGTTCTGTATTTATATTCTTAGTCAACCGTGTGTTCTGTTTCTTTGTGTTCTTGAACGTAGCCCCTGTCTTTCATTTTTGTTCATAGATTTCACCTGTGTTAGTTACTCACCTGGTCTCATCAGCTCCTTATTTAGTTCAGTTCGTTCTGTTTGTGTCTTTGTGAGGTATTGTGCGTTTTGACTCTACTAAGCATGTTGCTGGCTCGTTTGTGAGAACCAGTTATAGCCTTCAGTCCTAGTTTTTTGATTCACCTGCTTGTTTGCCTACCTGTGACCTTGATTCCTGCCTTCTGCGAAGGCGAAATAAACACCTGCCGCGCTCTGCGCGAGAATCTACACCTTTTTCTCCCTGAGTATTCACTACAATATCGGATGAACCGTTTAGAAATTACAGCACTTTTGTGTACACAGTACACCCATTTTAGGGGACCAAAAGTATTGGGACAAATTCACTTATATGTGTATTAAAGTAGTAAAAGATTAAGTATTTGGTCCCATATGCATAGCACGAAATGACTACATCAAACGGTTCACTCAATATGGACGAAAATACCCTCAAATTAAAGTTGACATTCTGCTCTTTAACCTCGTTGTCATTGTTTGATTTCAAATCCAAATTTCCAGAGTATAGAGCCAAAAGAAGAAAAAATGCTACACTGTGCTAATAATTACGGAGTGTACTGTATATCTATCTATATATATTGTATTTGTTATATATATCCACTTCATTCCCTGAAGAAGAGCGATGTAATGTAAATTATTTTGTTGATAAAATATCCTCTGCTGATACTTTTTTCAGAGAAAACAGCAAAAAGGGGAGAAGGTTATTTTTACATAACCTTTACCATCAAAAGCCAAAATATATAAATGCATTACAATGAACATAAAATTGTATTAAAGTAAGAATATTTGAAATAATCCTAATCTTTGCAGTGAACATACAAGTTGAGTGTTTTTGATATCTCTCCCGTAAGGCATCCCATTTCTAAGTTTTTTAAATGGGGGGGGGGGGGGATGCCCTTGGTTCAGATCAAAATGTAAAGCGCTGTAAAATGCTGCATTGTGATTAACAAAAGTGCACGAGCTGCCCGATGCTGGGCTGGCGCGTAAAAACACAACAGACACAGCTTCACTCGATTTATCCTTGTGGTTTTGCAAAGTGTAGGCGTGCCTCACTGATCCAACTGACAATGACAGCATCCTCGAATTTCCCTCTGAATTCACGTAAAAGGCATGCACATAGATGGACCTCGAAGTTGTGGCCTACAGAATGGACGTTGCCCGTGCACAGAAAAAAGGTTGGATTTACGCACATCATTTATGGCAAAACAATGGATAAGTGTAGGTGGGATGCAGACTAGCCAAGATACATCGCTTTATCCAGAAGTCATGTCCACGACCACCATGTTGTCCTCTCCTTCTCAGGAGTCTGGTGACAACACCAGCAGCCCTGTGCGTCTTTACGCAAACTCTGTTTTGGGATTAAATTCGACCTTTAGTCCGAAAGGGAGACTACGAGTGCGCAGAAAGAGAGAGTTCATACCTGAGGAGCAAAAAGATGGCAATTATTGGTTCAAAAGGAAAAGAAACAACGAGGCAGCGAAAATGTCAAGGCAGCGTCGGAGAATGGAAGGGATTCTGTTAGAGGGGCGAGCAAATGAACTTCTCAGAGAGAACGAAAAACTAAGAGCGACCCTTTCAGCCGTCCAATATCGCGCCATTGGAGTGGACGGTGGTCGCGATAAACCCGTTGATGAACAACACTTCTCAACACATTGTTTTCATTCGTCCTCAACTAGCGTCCCTCGTGCGGCTCCTTGGATGCTGCCACCCGATGTGTCATTTGGCACAAAGTTTAACGTTGCAAAAGATGTGTCGGACAATATATTTACTGATGTTCCTGGATTTATCCATAACCCAGATTTCCCCAATGTTGGCACCTGTCGAAGAAGCCATCTTAACTGTTCAGGTGTTTCTCACCAATTCCATTCTCCGGACAAGGAATGTTTCTCCGGAGCTGGAGTACCCGATTCTTATCCACCTGTGCCAATTTTGAATGACTATCAGTGCTACAGAAATGTTGGTGTTGCATGCAATGTTGGACATGATCCTTCTCATATATTTGAATCACCATCCAGATATAGCACCTCTCCAAATGTCGACGTATCATACTCAGTGATTCGGACAAGCGCTCAATACTCCAATGCACGTGCGCACCATGCGCGAGATGCCAACATTGAAGATTTTGCAAATGGAATCACACCTGTGGATCTCGACCGCGCAAATAAAGGAATCTCAACTGACGGTCAGAGTCACGGTATAGAGCCGTGCTCTTCGGAAAGAAATGAAAGGGGCGCACAAGCCCATGACAGAACAACCACCGAAACATGTGACGGTGGGACAATGTACCTTTTACCGCACAAATTAAGGTTCAAAGCTAACAAACCTCTAAAGCAACAAACGAATTTGTTTAACAGAGCTTCTACAGATAACGACAATGAAATAAAGAACAGTGGTCAACTGTGCATCTACAATGGGACTAGGCCTATGCGCCATATGGATGAGCAAGAATTGATACAATGGGATTGCGCAAAAGAAAGTAAGCCTAATTCAAGTAGGTCTAACGTTCAACCTGAAAAAGATAAATTGCCGCAATATTTTGCCAGCTCTTGCAGTAAACAGTTAGTGTCAAAAGAAGCAACGACGCCAGAAATAATGACAAGTTCACCTGCTACAATCGTCTCAGGTGAAATGATTGAGAACGGACATTTAAGGCATCAGTTGGCGTCACTATGTGCCGAGGTGAAAAACCTAAAGCAAATCATTTTGTCAAAATCACACAGATTTTTGGATTGAATCCCCATTGACTGTTAGAACCTTTTTAAAATGTTGTTGTTGTTGATATTATGCTGTTGTGTTGCCCTTCCAAAATCGGTTTTGGCTTAAAACGATTGAAGCCTATTATAAAATGTAAATTAACGGTATGTTATGATTAAAATCCCCTAAACGACAATGGTCCTATTGCATGCCTAGTTCGTTTATTATTCAAACATACGTTGAACAGTAAATTACAGTAACAAAATTGTTAAGGTTGCAAAATCATGAATATGGACTTTACCGCCAGGTGATGTCGCACTTTGTTTATAAAGAGCATGAGTCTGTAAGCCCTACCTACACATTAGTACTGCTCATACTAATTCGTTTTTCATCCTTCATCCCATAATTTAGCAATTTGGATAAATTATCTTACTTGTGTCAATCAGTTAGTCTTGTCATTGTTGAGGGCAGGTGTAAAATAAATAGGCACGGTTATATGCTCATGTTCCATTACTCCAAGTCATTTTTCTTGAGTAGCCTAGAAACTAAACTGCACAATTCGATTCATATTAACTTGGCCTAAGTTATGGTCATTAAAAAATATATATATATATATTATAACTAAAATTATTTAAACGGATTCTAAATATGGCATCAAATATGGCATCATATCTAGTTTTTATCTATTTTAGGCAATAGAGGACACTCTTGTTTTGCAGGGTCACTTCATTGTTATAAATGTACTATATGCGGTGGTGTATGTTAGCTCACTAAAGAGTTGACTTTGGTTACTTTAATGCAAAAATCTTTAACATTAATGTGTTTTTTTTCTAGAATCATATTTGTACTTGAAATGTTTCCATCTAATTAAAATATAAAAAATTGCCATCAATCAAAATTCACAATGTTTTAGATTCTTCCATTGATATGAATATCTCATGTTACTGTGTTCCCCGAAAAAGATTTGCGACTTCACGAGCATCAGACTTGATATGTCTACTGGAATAAAGAATCATTGGCTCAAAACAGAAAATGCTGGGTTTCAATTGGCTGCGTGGGCTGTCACTCACAGCACGCCGCCAATACACTTCTCCACTGACCTACTAACACAAATTCACGAGGCAGCGGTCACTTCGATTACTGTTCTCCTGGCAACAGGATATTATGCTGGAAGCACGATTGCAGATTTTGTTTTGTATTTCTAAGTAGGGTTGGGAATACTCAGTAGGGTCTGTAGAATCTATATATGGGTTTTGTTTCTTGGGGGACTGTGGTCTAAACACCCAGCCTCACTTTCTACTTCACCCATTCCATTGGTCCCAATGCAATACACTGTAGAGCCTATAAATGACATATTGGCTTATAGAGAAATAAAATAGTTATGTGCCTTTGGCTAAAGTGTTATATATATTTTTTTAGTACTATAGATTCTACAGAGCCTATTGAGTATACCCAACCACACTTTAACCAGAGGCACATAGAATCGTTTTTTCTCTATAAGCCAATATGTAATGTATAGGCCCTACAGTGTATTGCATTGGGACCAACGGAATGGGTGGAGTGAAAAGCCCAATATTGTGAACATTATCTGAACATTGTATTTTTTTCGATATAGTTGTCTTAAAACATGTTTTTAGAAGCATATGTGTAATTGTTTGCATAAAGTCCTTATTTCATTCGCTTCTAATCACAATAAAAATGTCCATTGATTAAAATCTAATATCTTAAATGAATTAGTTAACCACATTGCAATGTTTTGAAATGCGGGCTTTTATTTTGAAGAATTCTTCATTAGCATACGTCACCGTTTGTGCTGCTGGCAGAATACTAGTGTCACTCCGAAAGGAAAAGCGAAGCAGACAAGGAACGCTACTCCAAATATACTGGATTTTACCTCCGGCAAAACTATTTGTTTTTGTATATCAGAAACTCAGTCTATACTCTTTTACACGGTATACACCGGAAAACAATACTTTTTTTTATCAACCTGATGCTTGAAAAGGTAATTTTTATTTTAGTTAAGCGTTGTAAAGCCAGCCATACTGGTAGAAATTATGTTTACGCAGTCTAGTTGGCCGCCCTAACTATTTTGTCTCTATAGACAAAATCTCTAGCTATTGTATTGCACCATATTCATTAATTTAAAAAGTTTACCTGTTATTTTTTTTAAACGTATTACATTAACTCATAACAAGTGTATTACTGTGCAATTAGCTAGTTGGATAGCTGTGGTATCACGTATGATGTTACGTATGAGGTTCGCCTGCTTTGTTAGCTGTAACGGCTGGAGACTTCACATGTTGCTACAGTAGCGAGCGTGCGGTTTAGTTTGATATTTAGTATCATTATAGGCTCGATAACTACCAGTAAACATTACGCGCAGACGGAACATGGCACAGTGACCTGGAATTCGATGTGGGTGGATTTGCTGCTGTCTCTCTGCGGATGGAAATAAGTAAAACAATATATATTTATATATATAATAGCCTAATATGCCTGTGTTGGTGGCTTATCCAAGCACTGCTTTACCTCACACCGTTGCAGTTTAAAATGGGCATTAGCCTACATACCAATACAGCAAGCAAAACATGCATGGTACTACATATGTGTATATGCTTTCCACTGAGGAAATAGGCTTGGATAATCTATTTCAAGTAGACATGTATTTGTTCTTAGTGTTAGATCATTTTTCTTTAAACCAATTACCAGTCCTGTATAGGCTAACATTGCATAACCTCCTCAGCCACAGAATTTGCTGGGGAGGGATGGAGTTGATCGCGCTTATTTTATAATCCTGACACAATGAAGTAATCAGGGGCAATGGGACATGACGGTGAACGAGCACCTCATTCTTTCGGGTCCGTTCAACTGACAATCAGAACATTCCGTCGCTGTTTAACGATTGAGGAACTCTGCACGCTACACCTATAGACTGTCTGGAGTTGTTGCCCATAGGCTAAAATGACTCACAAATCTGAGCATGGTATCAAAAAAAGAGCGGGGAATCAATATTTGCAGAGTGTATTGTTCCATTTGGTGCGCGTTTGGCGACATTGTATGCTACCGTAGTATAACACGTTATTAAACCGTTGTTGCCTACATTATTGCCGCGATATTGACTCAAGTTCATTCCAAAAAAACAACTCCATTATAAATGTGTAGAAAAACATCGCAGACTCATTCGCACGTGTTTCGGCCCTTTAGTTAGCATAGTGTCAATTGTGTGAGTCTGACGTCATTGTTCACTGATTTTGTTTTTATTTTGTTGTTTCTGTCCGACCACGTGTGATGATTATGACTGGACGCATTCCTTTGTTCCTTGTTTTGGGGAGTTATGGGAGCACGGTGTAGGCTCTAATATAGGAACACAATGTAACTACAGTATAGCTGCGTAGTTTTTTTATCTTCTTCCATTGCTGCTTAATCTGACTATAAACCTAGGCGGTGGTTACTAAAGGACCACGCCTTTTGTAAAGCCCACGCATTTGGCTCCGAGCTGTTTATCTCATTCGATTTGAACGCACCACCGAGCTTGACCATTGAAGGTCATTGTCAGGCGGTCTCGCAGCTCTTTTACGACTGGAGCTAAACATCTATGTTTAGGGTAGTGGGTTTACGGCACTAATAGATCTTGCTGTTCAACTGACTTGCCGCAAGAAAATAGCAAAATAGCTTTTCCTCCTAGACTGTTTTGAAACGGGGATTGTTTCAGTGTGCATGACTTAGTGCTTAAAGACCTCTGGCGATGACATCATTTGTAGAGCCTGAATGGGGTTCGTGCGCGCTCAAAAATCGCATAATTTTCGCCACTCTCCGACCAATGGATTTCGCAGTTGTGTCACCCTAAAATGTCAGAGTAGTCTTGTCCTCCATTCGTCCTGGAAAGGTTGTACTTGTTACAAGCATCTACTTTGTCTGTAGATACAGATGGACAGTCTAATGTATTTATGACAATGTTTTTACCTAATTCCTACACTGTACTTTTAGAGGGAGAAAGAGAGAGGGACAGAAAGAGATCAAGAAAGACTTGCTTTGGCAATGTAAACATGTTTCCCATGCCAATAAGCCAATTTGAATTAGAATTTGAGAGGGAGAGAGAGAATGGGACCCAACTAATGGTAATAGTTAATAAAACCTTGAATCCACTGTAATACATTTTCTCTACTGAAGAATGAAGATAGGGCATCTGATTGGTCTATTATAATAGGGAAATGGAGACCTGGTTCAGCAAGCATCTCCCTCTTGATATTGTGATCTGAAGAGGTTGCAAAGTTTAACAGTTTATGTCCCCTCTCAGGATGAGTAACATCAATCAATCAAATGTATTTATAAAGCCCTTTTTACATCAGCAGATGTCATAAAGTGCTGTATAGAAACCCAGCCTAAAACCCCAAACACAAAGAAATGCAGATGTAGAAGTACAGTGGCTAAAGAAAAACTTTAGAACCTAGGAAGAAACCTAGAGAGGAATCAGGCTCTGAGGGATGGCCAGTCCTCTTCTGGCTGTGCCGGGTGGAGATTAAAAGAGTAGATGGCCATTAAGGCAAGATTGTTCTTCAAGATGTTCAAACGTTCATAGATGGCCAGCAGGCTCAGAGTTGTAAGATGTGTGGCCAAGGGCCACCCTCAGTGGTGTAATCTGCTCACAGGCACCCTGTCAGTAAACAATACAGAATTAAGCAATAAGGCCAGAGGGGGTGTGGTATATGGCCAATGTATCATAGCTAAAAGCTTTTCTTACGCATGTGCCTGGATACAGCAATATTGGCCATATACCACAAGCCCCTGAGGTGCCTTATTGCTATTATAAACTGGTTGCCAACATAATTAGAGCAGTAAAAATACATGTTTTTGTCATACCCATGGTATACGGTACCTGATATACAACAGTTGTCAGCCAATCAGCATTCAGGGTTCGAACCACCCAGTTTATAATAAAGAATAATACATACCTATACGTAAACAGTGTATTTAATTGGACATGGACTGGTGTAAATCTACTGTTAAGCAGGAGGGGAATGTTAAAGCCATTACGTAAGCTTACTATGCAGACATTCCGTCATTTGTTACGAAGCTCAACTGAGCTCAACTCAATACATTCATTTTCCTCTGCTGTAAAAGTGGCTTTACTTTATGGTGTAATAATACAAGATGTCCAAAGTCTAGATTACAAAAAGAGTTTTAATAATGATGTGGAGGATATTTCACATCTCAAAACCGCTGAGAATTTCAGCTACTTTGAGAGTTAGTTATACTAAACATGAGATTATTATGGCATCACTAACTCCAGATACAGTTTTTGAAGTTCATCCACTGATACGTTTGAAGACAAAACCATATTATGGTGCCTGGCTTGCTTAACTAGCCTGGCTACTCCTTTTCGGCTATATATGGTATGTTCTGTACAAAAAATACCCATCAAAAACTTCAAACACAATACTTTCCCTTTATTAAGCAGTATGTAGAAAAGGTGAGCGTGAATATAATCTTCAAGAATTTGTTTCTTACAGTACTCTATGAGTACTAAGCAACATCTATGTTTACTCAGCCGAAAGATTAATGTGATAGTGATGTACACTGTGACTAAGCACATGAAATGGAAGCCAAAGACAAATGTGAAAAACCATCTGATCTTAAACTTTGATATCTAAAACTTCCCCTTTTTTCTTTTCTCAACAGCTTTGGTGAATTCTAAAGGACTATTCCCCTGTTGGAACTACCATTGTTGGACACAAATGTCATTGGTACCTTTTGGTTTAAGATAACGAGATGTCCAGTCAAAAGGACTAAGGACCTATGAGTTTCTTGAACACAAATATCCCAATCGTTGAAATATGCAGACCATCAAAAGCGAGCCACTGTCAAATGGCTCCTACAGCGGAGAGGATGCCCTGTTTCTGGCTGTGCCCCTTCAAGAGGCCGACAGGGATCTGATGGACCACAAGCTCTCCGCCATGCCCTTCAAGGCCAAAGGCACCTCCTGCCGCAGGAAACGGGAGTTCATTCCGGACGAGAAGAAAGACAATCTCTACTGGGAGAGGCGGCGCAAGAACAACGAGGCGGCCAAGCGTTCGCGGGAGAAGCGGCGCCTGAACGACATGGTGCTGGAGAACAAGCTGCTGGCCCTGGGCGAGGAGAACGCTTCCCTCAAAGGAGAGCTGCTGGCCCTGAAACTCAAATTCGGCCTGGTCAGCTCTGCGGCCTACACGCAGGAGGTGCAGAAGATCTCTGTGTCAACGGCCGCCCTCTACCACGACTTTGTCTCGCCGGGCGAAGCCCGAGGCTCTTGCATCAGGGACCTGGAGTCCCCTCGCCTGGGCAGCAGCTGCATATCGGTCATCAAGCACTCCCCTCACAGCACGCAGTCTGACATGGCCGAAATCTCTGCAGCGACCAAGGGTAGCATGTGCAGGACCCCCGAGATCATCAAGCAAGAGCCAGCCGAGCACGGAAGCTACGTGCGTGAGAGGAGCAGTCCATACGAACTGTACAGGAACTACATTGCCAGCCCTTTCCCCGGGGTTTACTCCCAACCCTCCCCGTTCCTGCCGCTCACCAGGTCGATCAGCAACTCCCCGAGGACCTCGGACGACGGGGCCGTGAGTAAGTCCTCGGACGGCGAGGATGAGCAGCAGGTCCCCAAAGGCCCCATGCCACATGCCGCCGACCCGAAGAGCGTCATCGTATCCCGCCTCAAAGTGCCAGATGCTTGTTCGTCGGCTCTGCCCCACAAACTGCGGCTCAAGAACAGGGCCATTCCAATCAAAGTGGAGGCCATCGACCCTGACTACGACTCTTCTGGAAAGTCCTCCTCTCCCATCGACATGTCGGCCAGAGAAGGCTACCAGAGGGGCCAGGGTGCCGTGGCAGACTACGTGCAGTCGTCCCTCAGCCCCTTGTCACTCCAAGTGACCAACATCCGGGATTGGACCCACCAGCCAGAGCACTGGCACAAAGACAGCTCAGAGAAGCCACAAAATGGCTACCAGAACAGGCTCTCCCCGGTCCCTGTCTCCAAAAAACTCACTCTGGACCTTGAAGACGGCTCCTACGCCCACTCAGACTCTGAGAACTTGTACTTAAAACGAGGCATAGCTGACCTGTCTGCAGAAGTTTTGTCTCTGAAAAGACTGATAACATCGAGGCAAGGGTCCGTGATAGAATCAACCAAAAGCACTGCTGATCATGAGTCATTATCGAAAGGATGTTACTCAAAATGAGTTCTGTTTGCACAATGCCTTGTTTTCCACTGTATTTACTATTGCACTGTGCGGTTGATATGGTGTATAAATGCAGTACATTTAAAATGAATGGTGTGTTGTGCACTTGCTGTTGTAGTTCGGCGTATCTTCTTCATAACTCCACCTGTAACCCAAAGCCAAATGTCAGGCTGAGGCTACTACTGTACATGCACATTTTACGTCAACTTTTGAAAAGTTTTGTTGTAAATGGTGACTTTTTGTTGACAATAAATATGTGTAAGCACTGAACCTTGTGCGTATGTGTGTCTTTTAGCAGTATTATTTTTAGTTGATCTGTTAAGTATTTCAACAAACAGTTCACGACAAGGATGCAAATAAATCATTGTCTCTGACACTGGTAGGATTAATGCAATACACTCATCAGAAACTGTTCATATCCGTTACAATCTCTGAAGAGTTTAGCAGGGGAAAAACTACAGGTGAGGCATGTACATGAAGGGATGCCCACTTTTGTGTTCCTGCCCCAACCCAGACAAGTTAAAGAAACACTATGTGATTTAAATTGCTAATTGTTTACATACAATTTTGGATAGAATCTTTGCTGAATGGTTCAAGTCATATACATTTATGATAATTATAAATTTCTTCTATCATGAAACCACACAAAGTATTTGGCCAATAATAGCCTATATGCTTTTTGCTGATAAGTGTGGGGAGGTGTGCCTCTGTAACAGTATAACTTTAGACCGTCCCCTCGCCTCGACCTGGGCGCGAACCAGGGACCTTCTGCACACATCAACAACAGTCACCCACGAAGCGTCGTTACCCATCGATCCACAAAAGCCGCGCAACACTACTTCTAGGTTTCAGAGCAAGTGACGTAACTGATTGAAACGCTAGCAGCGCGTACCCGCTAACTAGCTAGCCATTTCACATCCGTTACACCTCTTTCTGTCCAATGAGGTCATTTCTGGACAATATTTCTGTCCATTTAAAGGGACCCCTTTTGGCCCATGAGCACCCCTAGGCAAAACAATACTCGTTTTAACCCTGAAAATCAGCTGCCTGACATACAACTAACTATACAACCTTACCTTGAAATTAGAATATTACATATACAGTAAATGAATCATTATGAATAAATTATTGCTATCTGAAGCCAACAAATATATCCCGTTGAGAACTTGTTTTCTCACAGCAACCAGCCTAACTTGCATTTAGCCAGAAAGAGTTGATAGATTTCGGTCATATGGCCACAACTATAACAAAGTAAAGCATTGAAGACCATGTTGGCTCTGTCCCCAGTATCTTGGTCAAATCAAATCATCACATTTTATTAGTCACATGTGCCGAATACAACCTTACAGTGAAATGCTTACTTACGAGCCCCTAACCAACAACGCAGTACAAATAAGAATAAGAAATAAAAGTAACACGTAATTAAAGAGCAGCCGTAAAATAACATTAGTGAGACTATATACAGGGGGCACCGGTTAGTCGAGGTAATTGAGGTAATATGTACATGTAGGTATAGTTATTAAAGTGACTATGCATAGATGATAACAACAGAGAGTAGCAGCGGTGTAAAAGAGTGGGAGAGGGGCAATGCAAATAGTCTGGGTAGCCATTTGATTAGATGTTCAGGAGTCTTATGGCTTGGGGGTAGAAGCTGTTTAGAAGCCTCTTGGACCTAGACTTGGTGCTCCGGTACCGCTTGCCGTGCGGTAGCAGAGAGAACAGTCTATGACTAGGGTGGCTGGAGTCTTTGAAAATGTTTTGGGCCTTCCACTGACACCGCCTGGTATAGAGGTCCTGGATCGCAGGAAGCTTTGCCCCAGTGATGTACTGGGCCGTACGCACTACTCCCTGTAGTGCCTTATGGTCGGAGGCCGAGCAGTTGCCATACCAGGCAGTGATGCAACCAGTCAAGATGCTCTCAATGGTGCAGCTGTAGAACCTTTTGAGGATCTGAGGACCCATCTGAGGACCCATGCAAAATCTTTTCAGTCTCCTCAATTGCCAATTATAAGATAATGCCTGGGATGTAAATCTACAGACACCTAATAATAACAATATTACTATCTCATTAAATCTGGGAAAGTAATCCAGCCTCCTCACAGCAAAAACTACTATACAGTCGGCATGTCTACATTCCTTCACAGGCTGACTGGGGTACTACTGAAATACTTGGTTAAAGACTCCAGTCTCAGTCATTTCAATTATTGAAATACCACATCATTTTCATGAATAGCCTACCTTAATGAGATTAATACAACTGTCTGTCTTAATCCATTATAACCATAAAACTAAGCCATAGGAGAACAATGGTGTCATGCAGTCATGTTTTCTAATAGCCAAACTGCTTAATTTCATGGAATGTCATTCCTTGAGCACTCAAGGGCAGTTACCATGTAAAGAGATACAGCACACTGCAGTGTTTACATTTTGTTGGTGGTTTCACTCTTTGATGGACAACCTGAGACCAATGCATCTTGAGTGCAGGCAACAATTCAAGTTGCTTTATTTTTGTCCCATCTAATGCATGTTTGGGCGAAAATGCGTTCGTGCCATAGCTCAGAATTTCACTGTAGTGTTATTACGGTCTCGACGAAGATACACAGGTCAAATTGATGGATTTCGATGGCGAGTTTTTTTGTTTTGTTTATTAAACTATAATGGAGAGAGCATTATCGTACGGCTGTAGCTAGCAGAGGGAATCCTATTCTGCCGCGTGTGTGGCTGGTCACGTGGTCAACCCCACGTCACACTCGGTTCAAAGTTGAAAGTCAAAACAACACTGCAGCACTACAGTATGGCGGTTCTTGTGGGTTGCCGAGTTCTTCTGCAAGCTATTCGACCCCAAACGGGTACCATCGAGGGAGTGCGCAGATTGCAGGAGCATACGAAGTCTTTGCACAATGTCCTCAACAACAAACTACAGTACATTCGTCCGACAAGCAATGGAGCGACCCGTCATTACAGCTCCGATATTAAGGATGACTTGAGCATTAGATATCTGGACGGAGAAGATTCAGGTAGCTAGCCATTGCCATTAGTGTATAAAACAATCCCAAATCGTGTTGTTGGTGTAAGACGACTTTGTTTCAGGAAGTGTTGCCAAATCAAAAAACTATTAACAACTCAACGCGACACGCTTGAGTCTCCTGCAGATAAAGCTGCTCTGTTAGCTGCTACGCTATCTGTCGCTCAACGTCATAACTTGTCAAAAACAATGTTGCAGTGACTAATCCTTGAAAGAGAAACATAGTTTCTAAAAAAATATGTTACAATGTCCTATGCTAATTACCAAACGTTGAAAGAAAACGTATAGAACGAATCCTATTTCACTAGTGTAGACTGTAAAATGAATGCTGTGGTGAAACCACTAATCACATCACTTGGTCCAAGCTTCCTGACATCTAGGATCTATATACTAAGCGGTGTCAGATGAAGGCCCCAAAAAATTGTCAAATACCAGTTACCCAAGTCCTAGACTGTTCTCTCTGCTATCGCACGGCAAGCGGTACCGGAGCGCCAAGTCTAGTACCAAAAGGCTCCTTAATAGCTTCTACCCCCAAGCCATAAGACTGCAGAACAATTAATCAAATGGCCACCCGCCTTTGTTTTTACACTGCTGTTACAAGCTGTTTGTTATCTATGCAAAGTCACTTTACAAATTACCCCGACTAACTTGTACCCCGCACATTGACTCGGTAACGGTACCCCCTGTATATAGCCTTGTTATGTAATTTATTGGTACTTTTTTATTTAATTTAATTATTTTACTTTAGTTTATTTCTTGAACTGCATTGTTGGTTAAGGGCTTGTAAGTAAGCATTTCACGGTAAGGTCTACCTACACCTGTTGTACATTACCTGTTGCCTACATAGCGAATTTGAATGACTGATACACAACACCAAAGAAAGCTTAAATTGCCAATATTTTCTTTATTTTGGGGGGGGGGGACTATTTTGGTAAAACGGTTCTCAACTGATCCAATTGTAAAACTAGATAAATCATCTCCAAAAATATTTGTCACATTTTCTCTAGCTATGTCAGAGATCACTATCCAGAAGTCAAGTATGTAGAAAAACCTTTAACTTTTTCAATGGAAACTGCGTACAACATCCATGTTCAAACTGACTGCAAGGTATTTGTCAGTGTCAATTACTTGACTCTTTGTAAAATCTCACCACTTCCCAACCTTGTGATCTTGTCCTAAGGGTGTCCCATGTCAATATAAAGGATGATGAGTTTGGTATTATCCCTTCAATCCCCAGTCCAGGACTTACCAGTTAATGTCAGAAGTATTTTGCTCAATTCCTCGCCTGCTTCTCAAAATGTCAGAGAGAGTACTGCTTCCCTCTGACGTTTTTCATGAACCCCCCTTGCCTTTTTTCCCGCTGCTTCTACTCTCTGTTAATTATCTATGCATAGTCACTTTACCCCCTACCTACATGTAAATATTACCTCAATTACTTAAACTATCCTGTTCCCTGCACATTGACTCGGTTCCGGTACCCCCTGTGTATATATATTTTTATTATTTATTTAACCTTTAACTAGGAAAGTCAGTTTAGAACAAATTCTCATCAACAATGACGGCCTACCGGGAACAGTGGATTAACTGCCTTGTTCAGGGGCAGAACGACAGATTTTTACCTTGTCAGCTCGGGGTTGATTCATTCCAGCAACCTTTCGGTTACTGGCCCAACACTCTAACCACTAGGCTATAGCCTCGTTATTGTTATTTTGTGTTACTTTAAAAATAAAAACTTGAGTTTATTTTGTTTATTTTTCTTAAAACTACATTGTTAAGGGCTTGTAAGTATGTATTTCACCTGTTGTATTCGGCGCATGTGACACAACATTTGATTTGTTTTGATTGAGGAGGCAAGGAAAATCCTGGAGGAATCTAGATAAACACTTTTGAGATTCACCCATGGCCATTGGCCTCTGTCAGAGACATGGAACCAAGAATACATTCCTACAAGCCTCTGTTGGGCACAGTGCCATAGTGTTATTGATGGTATTCAGTATGATCACAGACGTAGTAAGTAATGGTGATGTCTCGTTATTCCATAGGACACATTTACATAATAAGGGCTCATATTGATCTATATAATTTCCATGTTATATCATAGTACTATGGGTGTACTATATTAAATCATAGTGCTATGGTACTGTACTATACTCAATCCTAGTGCTATGGTACTGTACTATATTATATCATAGTGCTATGGTACTATACTATATCATAGTACTATGGTGCTGTACTATATTATATAGTACTATGGGTGTCTATATTATATCGTAGTACTATGGTACTGTACTATAGTATAGTACTGTACTATATAGTATTATGGTACTGTACTATATTTTATCATCGTACTGTGTTACTGTACTATATTATATCATAGTACTATGTTACTGTACTATATTATATAGTGCTATGGGTGTACTATATTATATCATAGTACTATGGTACTGTACTATATTATAGTACTATGTTACTGTACTATATTTTATCATAGTACTATGGTACTGTACTATATTTTATCATAGTACTATGGTACTGTACTATATTATATCATAGTACTATGGTACTATATAATATATCATGTCTGCTATTCATGGCCCCCACTCTGTCTGCTATTCATGGCCCCCTCCCCGTCTGCTATTCATGGTCCCCACTCTGTCTGCTATTCATGGTCCCCACTCTGTCTGCTATTCATGGCCCCCTCTCCGTTTGCTATTCATGGCCCCCACTCCGTCTGCTATTCATGGCCCCCACTCTGTCTGCTATTCATGGCCCCACAATCCCCGCCCCGGTCTGCTATTCATGGCCCCGCTGTCTGCTATTCATGGCCCACTGTGTCTGCTATTCATGGTCCCCACTGTGTCTGCTTATTCTGGTCCCCACTGTGTTTGCTATTCATGGCCCCCTCTGGTCTGCTATCATGCTGTTGCTATTCATGGCCCCACTCCTCTGCTATCATGGCCCACTCCGTCTGCTATTCATGGCACTCTGTCTGCTATTCATGGCCCATTCTGTCGCTATCTGCCGCCACTTCGTCTGCTATTCAGCCCCACTCTGTCTGCTATTCATGGCCCATCTGTCTGCCATTATGGGCCCCCACTCCGTGTGCTATTCATGGTCCCCACTGTTCTGCTTTAGGTCCCACTGTGTCTGCTATTCATGTCGCCTCCATCTGTCCATGTGTCTGCTATTATGGTCCCCACTGGTCTGCTATTCATGGTCCCCCACTGTGTCTGCTATTCATGGTCCCCACTGTGTCTGCTATTTCATGTGTCCCACTGTGTCTGCTATTCATGGCCCCACTGTGTCGTGCTATTCATGGCCCCCACTCTGTCTGCTATTCCTGGCCCCCACTCTGTCTGCTATTCATGGCCCCCACTCCGTCTGCTATTCATGGCCCCCTCTCTGTAGTTCTAACATGTTATCTATCTTTTAGGGATTGTCGTCTTTGGGATCAATCGACCAAAGCAAAAAAATGCCATCAGCAAAAACCTTGTCATTCAGGTATGTATGGACATCCGTTAGGTAGCCTACATCAATTATGGCTGTTATTAGCACCCATTTTGATTGTGTTCTCTGTTAGATGACTGAGGCTGTGGAGAGTGTAAAAAAGAACAGCAAAGTGCGGACTGTCATCATTTGTAGCATGGTGCCTGGGATATTCTGTGCAGGTACACAACAACTTTATATTTTGGGTGACAATGGGGTCAGACAGTTTGAACTATGCCCACGATGCATTTACTGTGTAAGTGATAGTCTTAAAAAATAAAAAATAAAAATCTATGGGGTATGTCGTTAATTTGAAGGCTGATATTTATTAGTGTACAATTTAATATTTCCTGCATGTATTTTTATAACTCGCGGGGGTGTGGAATCAGTTACCTCTAGCCATAATCTGTGTATGTTTTTGTTGCTTTTATGCTGTCTGTAACTCCTCACCAATTTATTTAACCTATGTTGTAGCGTAGATGCTGGTGGAAAAGCTGGGGGGGAAAGAGTAGAGCACATTTTCATTCTATTACATGATTTATTGGATGACAATGACATGTTGTTTTTTCTGTACAGGTGCGGACCTTAAAGAGAGGGCCAAAATGCACCAAAGTGAAGTTGGACCCTTTGTGTCCAAGGCAAGGGCACTAATCTCAGAACTTGGTGAGGGAATTGTTTGACGACTTATTTCATAGGGCCGGGACGGTACCAGTATCGCAATATTCTTCCCCCAATTACAAACAAATTAAAACACGAAGCAGACCAAACTCTTTGCTACTTTAAAAATACATATTTTTTGTATCATAGAAATTAGATTTCCGCAGGGGCGTGGACATCGACTCTAAGGGGTTAAAAACCTGCTGTATGTAAAACCTTGTGTGTTATAGCTTGTTAAATAAATACATGTGACTTTGGATGACAATATAATGATGTTTTTTTCCTTCCAAGGGACGTTTTCCTAAAGAAGTTACATCCGCTTCGTGTTTTGTTTCCTTTCCACGATACTATCATCACGATACTGGTATTGTCACGGCCCTAGTATTTCACACAAATTAGTCTGGACATTATGTCCCTAATTGTTTCATGTTCACAAAGCAGCACATGAATCATTTCATCTTCTTCAAATCCATTCGAGTCATTGATAATCATTTTTTCTTGCTCATTTCCTGTGGTTATAAATTCATGCCAGGTGGACTGGAATGAGATGACTCATTCCATTCCGTTTTTAGAGTCGTGTTATTCACTAGGCCAGGGGTATTCAACTCTTACCCCACGAGGTCCGGAACCTGCTGGTTTTCTCCTCTACCTGATAATTAATTGCACCCACCTGGTGTCCCAGGTCTAAATCAGTCCCTGATTAGAAGGGAACAATGGAGAAAAAACCCCCAGTGGAACTGGCTTGGAGGTCCAGAGTTTAGTTTGAGGGCACCTAGGCTATATGGGATAAACACTAAGCTGCCACACTGCATCTACAGTGCATTCGGAAAGTACTCAGACCCCTTGACTTTTCCCTCATTTTCCCCTTCTAAAATTGATTAAATCGTTTTTTCCCCCTCATCGACCTACACACTATACCCTTTAATGACAAAGCAGAAACAGTCTTTTAAATAACAAAACAGAAATATTACATTTACATAAGTATTCAGGTCCTTTACTCAGTACTTTGTTGAAGCACCTTTGGAAGAAATTATAGCCTTGAGTCTTCTTGGGTATGATGCTACAAGCTTGGCACACCTGTATTTGGGGAGATTCTCCCATTCTTCTCTGTAGAACCCGATGGTCACCTCCCTGACCAAGGCCCTTCACCCCCAATTGCTCAGTTTGGCCAGGCAGCCAGCTCTAGGATGAGTCTTGGTGCTTCCAAACTTCTTCCATTGAAGAATGATGGAGGACACTGTGTTCTTGGGGACCTTCAATTGTGCAGAAATTTGTTGTGACACAATCCTGTCTCGGAGCTCTACAGACAATTCCTTCGACCTCATGGCTTGGTTTTTGCTCTGACATGCTCTTCCAACTGTGGGACTTTATATAGACTGGTGTGTGCCTTTCTAAATCATGTCCAATAAATTGAATTTACCACGGGTGGACAAGTTGTAGAAACATCTCAAGGGTGATCAATGGAAACAGGATGCACCTGAACTCAATTTCGAGTCTCATAGCAAAAGGGTCTGAATACTTATGTAAATAAGGTATTTCTGTTTTTTATTTCTTATACCAGTTTTTTCTTTGTCATTATGGGGTATTGTGATGTCATTATGGGGTATTGTGTGTACATTTGATGAGGGGGAAAAAACAATTGTAATAAATTTTAGAATAAGGCTGTAACGTAACAATATGTGGAAAAAGTTAAAGGGTCTGAATACTTTCCCGAATGCGCTGTATGTATTTACACATTGGTTTACACAAGGTTCAGTGTTTCAGGGAGATGTGTTCATATTGCCTGTGCACATTTTACACTGTTGTGATTGAGGGCTAAGGACTCATTGCTAATTCGTAGAGTCATTTTTACATATTTCATTTTGTTATTGTTTTATGTTGTGGATGTGTGTGAGACATGACTGTCTTCAGAGAGATGATCGATGACATGTCTTCTTATTTTCTTTGTGTCTACTGGAGGAAAAACGTTTTACATCATACTCCATTTTGACAAATACCCCCGTTTCTGTGTAGGTAATCTGCCCATGCCAACGATCGCAGCTATCGATGGAGCTGCCCTTGGTGGTGGTCTGGAGATGGCTCTGTCCTGTGACATCAGAATTGCCTGTAAGTAACCCATTGTGCTAAAGTGGGTGTGCCGGTGCTTGTATGTAAAACAGGTACATATAGGTAGCAAGTAGCCTAGTGGTTAAGAGTTTTGGGCCAGTAACCAAAAGGTCACTGGGTCGAATCCCAGAGCAGACTAGGTGAAAAATCTGTCGATGTGCCCTTGAGCAAGGCACTTAAACCCCTAATTGTTCCTGCAAGTCGCTCTGGATAAGAGAGTCTGCTAAATGACTAATATATAGCGGTGTAGCATAGACATTACAGTACACACAGCTAGAATTTCTCTAGAGCCTCCAAAGATTCATACTAGTAAAACAAAGTGTTGACACAGTGTCTTTGTGCTGGGTCGATTATGAGACATGATAAAATTCCTGTTCAACAGAGTTAATGTACATGTTTTTTCAAATACTGTACTTCTCTAGTTGACAAATGATCACGAGCAAATATAAGAGTGTACATGCCCCCACATGCCCTGATGAATGAATAGACTGTACAGAACAGATTTAGTAGAATTTACATAGCCTATATTTTGTTTCACCCACATTGAGAGATTAGACTATGGCAGTTGGTTGATTCATTTACTGATGAAATTAGTATAATTTGATTCATTCGTTATGATATTTGTAAGGTGAATGCCTATCTAAAAACATAAGTGTATTTGATCAAATTGTTGTTGAATGTACATGTTGTCCTCGTCAAGCATGACAAGTCCCTTCTATTGAGATCCACACGGCTTCCATTTGCTGGAGCGAATCAACACTCCATCTTTAAAATTACCAAGGAACAGATGTCAGCGTGTGCAATGTTTTTCCTCAGCCTCAGAATTAAATCTGTTCCTCGTTCCTAGCTCGTCACTCCCCTTCCCCGTACGAGAGAGCTGCGATATTCCATATGCTTTCACACATGTTCTCTGATGAGTTTATTAGCATCTATTTTAAGCATCGGATTGGATGGGGTGGGGGGGTGGGGGTGGGGGTGGGGGGGTGGGGGGGGGGTGTTCACAGATGAAAGTGGCTTTAAAGTTTCAGGGCATCATAGCACCACAGATGGATGTGAGCATGCATGCCAGACTTGTATAAGTCCCTCCTTTATTTACATTAAAGATACCTGCAGCAGTTCTGTGGCCTGTAAGCCAAAAGGTAAACACAAAAATAAGGGTGCAACAACGGTATGGCAGATATGTTTTTAGCCATTGCCATCTGTTACCGATATGAATATATTGTGCATCCCTACAGAAAAAGTCACTCATGCCACATTTCACACCCTATGTAGGGATGGAGAGCAACTTACACCGTCTTACTTGTTTCCCCTGTTTTCGGCAACAAATAACTAGACTTAGTCTTCCATATTTCCCTTCTTTTTAAACGACACCTGCAATGGTAAGAAAGCATACCGTAACACGCTTCAGCCCAGCTTGAAACAAAAAGGGGAATCGGGTGCTCGACTCAGGGACTCCCCAAAATATTCTTTACCCCAGGACACTTCAACTGGTGAAATAAAGAAAAAAGAGCACTGCATTATTCATCCAATATTTATTGGCAGGACATGAACAGGCTTACCTTCCTGCAGTGGATTCACTGTATAAGTTACTGACTTTTCAAAACTGGGTGGTTCGAGCCCTGAATGCTGATTGGCCGACAGCTATGGTATATCAGACCATATACCACGAGTATGACAAAACATTTATTTTTACTGCTCTAATTATGTTGGTAACCAGTTTATAACAGCAATAAGGCACCTCGGGGGTTTGTGATATATGTCCAATATACCACTCGTTGCGTAGCGCCGAAGAACAGCCCTTAGCCGTGGTATATTGGCCATATACCACACCCCCTCAGGCCTTATTGCTTAAGTATTAGTCACTCTAAATATACATATTCAAGCCAAGGCATGTGTGATTTGTTAGTTTGCTCTGAGCCGATGCCGGAATTCCCTTTCTACTGTAACGAAATACAGTGGGGCAAAAAAGTATTTAGTCAGCCACCAATTGTGCAAGTTCTCCCACTTAAAAAGATGAGAGAGGCCTGTAATTTTCATCATAGGTACACTTCAACTATGACAGACAAAATGAGGAAAAAATATCCAGAAAATCACATTGTAGGATTTTCAATGAATTTATTTGCAAATTATGGTGGAAAATAAGTATTTTTTTGGTAAAAACTTGCACAATTGGTGGCTGACTAAATACTTTTTTGCCCCACTGTAGATCAAATATGTTTGTCTAGAACTGATTGATTCCAGATATTCTGACTCTGTCACATTTCCTTTTTTCTGTAGCTAACAATGCAAAGCTCGGCCTGACTGAAACCAAACTCGCCATCATTCCAGGAGCAGGTAAGGTTTCATTTCCTAGTGTGCTGTTGTGCCTTTGTGTGCTAAGACTACAATTCGTGAAATTGACAATCAAACCAAAAAATGCTTGCCTTTCAAATTTGACCACAAGCGATATGGTGAATATACAACCTCTTTCTAAATGACACAGTTTTGTATTTCTAAGAAAGGTCAATCTCAAGTAAATGTCGTTGTTTGAAATAAATTGCGGCATTTGTCCAGGTGTGACGTATGGGCGACGTTCTCTCTCTTGGCTGTTATAACACGTGCTACGTCGATGGGCCACATGGCTTTTTCTTTCTCGGAATCCCTGAGAGTTCTTTATTTAGTATCCCTGGTGTACCAACTTTCAAATGTTGACCAGATATGAGGTTGACTGGGTCAATTTGGATAAAATGGTGCACCGCATGAAAATGTACACAGAGATATATTTTGGTTGCAGAATTGTTTAATGTGGCATGAAAAACAGAGCTCAAGACTGTGTCTGTGTCTCTGTCTAACCTAAAAGAAAAGCCGCTCCGATATGTAAGCAAGGAAGAGATATGTATCATTGTGTCCTAGCTATGTATGTGGTAAATGCCTGTTTGTTTCCTGCCTTTTATCATCAATTGTAACCAGGAAGGTACACACTTCACATTTGTTCGCCTACAAAATGTACACAACCCTGAACTGCTGTGGGTCAGCCTTTTATTAGGAGAAACTTACACTGACTCATTCTAGCGCATATTCCTCAACAGTTTTTATTGCACATACAGTATGCTACCCAAACTCTTTGGACATCACTTAACCAATATAATTGTGCTATAGGTGCAACATGAATTGATGAGTAGTTATAAGGGAGGTCACAGTAGGGAACTAGGTCAATCCATGTCTGACTGAGCTACACTGGTGTTGAACCCCCTTCAAGGATTGTTTAATAAAACCAGCTTACTTCTCTCCAGTCTAAGAGTAGAGAGGCATCAACAGAGGTCTTGTGTCTGTTTATAGCTATTAGCTGCACAGCCACCCAAAGAGGGAATGGAGAGAATTTTGAAGATGTGTAGACTGCTAAACCTGTCGACCATAATGAAACGTAGTTCGCTGTGGTAGACTGCATGTCAGTGTGAATTCTGTTTGGATTTGACAGGTGTTCTACATTACATAGAGCATGCCAGTCATTTCTGAGGCACCACCAGCCCGTTGCTGTACGATTCATCAGGGTTGATGTCAGAGCTTTGTCCGTCTCTGTTCAGTCTCATCCAGGGATTCAGGTGCCCTTTGTCTTCGTCTCTCGCAAGGCCTAAGGGATTTAGCTCTTGACATTTCGCTGGCTGCCTCTCTGAAATCAATTTCTCTCTCTGCTGATCTCTCCTCACACTTTATTTTTGTGAGATATTTGACAGCCACAGTTGTCACACAGTTTTTAAGTCAAATTTGACTATTGAGGATTGACCTAATGATCTGTCAATGGCCTAAAATGTATCATTGAAGTTTTAGTAGTGATTTGTGTTCGTTACAGTATCAATCGTGTCCACGGAAAAGCTCTTGCAGCACCAAAAGTTTCCCAAAATAACAGATTTGATGTAGATGGATTCAAACCCAAATMAACTTTAGGACGACAGCTGGTGATTGCACTGCATGCAACTCATTGTTGCACTATTTACTTAAATCTCGTGTAAATTATCTCTGCCTTCTCGCTGGGCATCGTTTAAAATTTTACATATCACTTCCCCTTAAAAATAATGTTCTAATGGTTTTTGGGGGATTTCTTGGGGGGGGGGGGGGGGGTATAAAAGGTCCTCTAAATTAAGAGCAACAAAGAGCTCTTGAGGTTCTCCAGTATCCACAGATCCCTGACCACAGCTGAGAAACTGAAGGAAGTCAGTTCAAGGGTGTGTCCCAATAATATGTCCTTTCTCCTGAAGTGTGCACTTGCATTTGGATTGGTGTAGCCATAGGCTAGTGGGAGTTTACACCATATTTCTTACACCTGTCATTTCCTTTCAATTCAGTGAAGGGAACGGAACAAGTGCACACTTATGGAGGAAGGAGAGATAACTGGGACATTATTCAACACTATCCTCCCCTCCCACTCCATCAGGCTGAAGGAGCTTCTAGAGCCCTGTAAAAGGACGACAGTCATTTTATTATTCACTCCAAAAATTCTCACAAATGTATTTTTTRCCATTTTGTTTTTCCAGGTTTCAATTTTCAATTTTTTTCCAGGTTTTTGCTTTCAAAATCACACTTTTTGAAACAGAAAAACAACAAAAATTTATGTTTTAAGTCCACAGCATTGATTAACCCACATCAGTGGACCACTTTTTATCTCTGGGAAAAAATCTAAGAAATGTAGATTTTTTAAAACATTTTAGTAATTTAGCAGYGGCTCTTATGCATACATCCAGAGTGATTTACAATTAGTGCATTAATTTTAAGATTGCTAGGTGAGACAACACATCACAATCGTATCAAGTACATTTTCTCTGAATTTTGGGTGTAGTTACCTTTTTAATGCAAGGGCATACCATCCAGAGAGCATTGTTTTGGTGGTGTTTCTTTAGTGCTCATAGGATTGCAGAGTTTGCAAAACAAATGGCCACTGGAATGATGCCAATAATCATAATTTAATTCTGCATAGGCTACTTTGTAGTTGACATTTAATTGAAAAGGTTTTTGGGAAAGCCTTTCCATCTACCAGCAGACAGTTATCGTTAGCATTATCGCTAATGGCTACACAAAGTGTAGACTAGACATACCTGCGCCACACAACACACACAGACGGGAATTCCTGTGCCCTTTAAGAAAGTTGCAGGAAAATACCAATCACTGATGCAATTTTGTTAATGTCTTATGATTAACTTGGGCAAATTAAATAATTGTCTATGAAGTTCAGTACATTTAGTTTAGTTCCTACTCAGTTCAATATCTTTAGTTGATATCATACTAATAAATTCAACACATTTTTGAAAATTGTTGAATTCRGTTTTAATGTCTGGATTCTGTGATTCCTTCCGCGTTTTCCGCAACATAGATTTTATACGGGCCCAAAGCTTCACTACAACAGCTGAATAAACCTGTGACCAAGCAGCGGATCAGAGAAGACTGCCTGTCTTCTAATGAGGTCTCACTAATGCACCCAAATGCCTTTTCAAAAATCTGTTCGGTCTCTATTGAAATTTGAGAGCGAGATAAAGCATTCTTATCTAGGACTCTATAATTTGAAGCTGTGGCTTTCTGCAGAGAGAGAGAGAGAGAGAGAGAGAGAGGAAAAAGACAGATCCACAAAAGAGAGTGTCTTTGCTCTGCCTATTGCTCTCCACCTGGTTGAAAATAGGTCACCAAATCCTTGGCACCCGTCCAAGTCTTTGGAGATTTATTCACCGCTGCCGCCGCACTCCCTGGTAATGTGTGGGTTGGGGGTGGGGTGGCAGGGGAGACGTCAGCAGGATACATGTTTTGTCTGGCTGGCGTGCCGTCCTGTGCCCTGGAACACATTTACTGTTATTAAGCGGCATCTATCTGAAGGGCTGTTGCAGTTACCCACGGAAATGTCTGGCCACTATGTCTGACCACTATGTCTGACCACTATGTCTGACCACTATGTCTGACCACTATGTCTGACCACATCTATCTGAAGGGCTGTTGCAGTTACCCACTATGTCTGACCACTCCAACCTGTCCGTCTGTGTGTGCGCTGTCTGTCTTTCTGTCTCTCTCTTTGTGTGTGAGCTGTCTGTCCATCTTTCTGTCTGTGTGTTGTGTGAGGGTTTCCATGAGAAAAATGTGGGGGAAGATTTTAATTTAACTGGCCGTTTGAGAAATTTACCGGTGCGTAACCCGTTAGCATTCATCTTAACATACCATGCAACTCCTGTAATGAAACATCAAATAAAACGTCATTTTCAAACGTTTGCCAAAATGCAGTWTTGCGAGAAAACAACATTCTAAWCACTGCACCTGATGTGAACGGTGTGTAACAGAGATGAACGTCTCCCTCACAAACGTAGGAAGAGGGTGAATCTAAAGATGTAACAACTAGGACYGGTTGCTAATATGACTAGGATTGTACATTTGGCTTCTGGACAGTGAAAACCAGTAGAAAAGGAGAGAAATGGCATATGAGGAAGTCTTTCATACGCCGCTTGCCTGGCAAAKGGCCTAGCTAATTATTGAGTTGCAGCTGTCAGTGAAAAGCATGTTGTTTTATTGTGTGAATTATTTGCCCTTTGATAGTTTAAATCAATTCCCCATTACATATGTTAGCAATAAGAGCACTGTATTTGGTACAAATCATTCCCGAAGTTCCAGACCTCAGCTGAATCTGGTAATGAATGGTGTGGCTCATCACACTCTAGCGACTCGTTGTGGCYGGCCGGGCGCCTGCAGGCTGACTTGSGTCTTCAGTTGAACCGTGTTTCCTCCGACACATTGGTGCAGCTGGCTTCCGGGTTAAGCGGGCAGGTGGTAAGTAACGCGGTTTGGCGGGTCATGTTTCGGATGACGCATGACTCGACCTTCGCCTGTCCCAAGCCCGTTGGGGAGTTGCTGCGATGAGACAAGATTGTTATTGGATTGCAATTGTATATCACGAAATTGGGGAGAAAAAGGAGGTAAAATTAAAAATAAACTATTAAATCTTTAAAAAATATAGATTCAAGATGTGGAGAGGTATGTCCAGGTATGTCCACCCAGAGGCATCGCTCCTAGTAGCCGGGGACTTTAATGCAGGGAAACTTAAATCTGTTTTACCAAATTTCTATCTGCATGTTAAATGTGTATCCAGAGGGAAAAAAACTCTGGGCCACATTTACTCCACACACAGAGAAGCATACAAAGCTCTCCCTCACCCTCCATTTGGCAAATCTGACCATAATTCTATTCTCCTGAATCCTGCTTTCAAGTAAAAACTAAAGCAGGAAGCACCAGTGACTAGATCAATAAAAAGTGGTCAGATGAAGCAGATGCTAAYCTACAAGACTGTTTTGCTAGCACAGACTGGAATATGTTCCYGGATTCCTCCYATGGCATTGAGGAGTACACCACATCAGTCATTGGCTTCATCAATAAGTTTACATACACCTTAGCCAAATACATTTAAACTCAGTTTTTCACAATTCCTGACATTTAATCCTTGTAAAAATGCCCTGTCTTTGGTCAGTTAGGATCACCACTTATTTTAAGATTGTGAAATGTCAGAATAAAAGTAGAGAGAATTATTTATTTCAGCTTTTATTTCTTTCATAATTTTCCCAATGTGTCAGAAGTTTACATACTAATTGAGTGTATTTGTAGCATTGCCTATAAATATGTTAAGCATCGAGTCAAACACGTTTTGAGGTAGCCTTCCAACAGCTTCCCACAAGAAGTTGCGGTGAAATTTTTTGGCCCATTCCTCCTGACAGAACTGGTGTAACTGAGTCAGGTTTGTAGGCCTCCTGCCCGCACACGCTTTTTTCAGTTCTGCCCACCAATTTTCTATATGATTGAGGTCAGGGCTTTGTGATGGCCACACCATTTTTGGAGACCCACACAATAATGGCGACCAGGCTTTAACTTCCTGACGGTTCTTAGATGTTGCTTCAATATATCCACATAATTTTCCATCCTCATGATGCCATCTATTTTGTGAAGTGACCAGTCCCTCCTGCAGCAAAGCACCCCCACAACATGATGCTGCCACCCCCGTCCTTCACGGTTGGGATGGTGTTCTCTGGCTTGCAAGTCTCCCACTTTTCCTCCAAAATAACGATGGTCTTTATGGCCAAACAGTTCTATTTGTGTTTCGTCAGACCAGAGGGCATTTCTCCAAAAAGTACATTCTTTGTCCCCATGTGCAGTTACAAAACCAAGTCTTGTTTTTTTATGGCGGTTTTGGAGCAGTGGCTTCTTCCTTGCTGAGCGGCCTTTCAGGTTAGTCTATGATAGGACTCATTTTACTGTGGATATAGATACTTTTGTAGTCTGTTTCCTCCAGCATTTCACAAGGTCCTTTGCTGTTGTTCTGAGATTGATTTGCACTTTTCGCACCAAAGTACGTTCATCTCTAGGAGACAGAACGCGTCTCTTCCTGAGCGGTATGACGGATGCGTGGTCCCAAGGTGTCTATACTTGCGTACTATTGTTTGTACAGATGAACGTGATACCTTCAGGCGGTTGGAAATTGCTCCCAAGGATGAACTAGAAATGTGGAGGTCTACAATTTTGTTTCTGATGTCTTGGCTGATTTCTTTTGATTTTCCCAAGATGTCAAGCAAAGAGGCACTGAGTTTGAAGGTAGGCCTTTAAATTCCACATCACATACAACTCCAATTGACTCAAATTATGTCAATTATCAGTACTCAGAAGCTTCTAAAGCCATGACATAATTTTTCTGGATTTTCAAAGCTGTTTAAAGGCATTATGTGTATGTAAACTTCTGACCCACTGGAATTGTGATACGGTGAATAATAAGTGAAATAATCTGTCTGTAAACAATTGTTGGAAAAATTACTGTGTGTCATGCACAAAAGTAGATGTCCTAACCCGACTTGCCAAAACTATAGTTTGTTAACAAGAAAATTTGTGGAGTGGTTGAAAAATGAGTTTTAATGACTCCAACATAACCAACTGGCAAGTGTCTTCACTGACATTTTCAACCTCTCCCTGATCCGAGTCTGTAATAACAACATGTTTTAAGCAGACCACCATAGTGCCTGTAGCCCAAGAACACTAAGTGTAAACCTGCCTAAGAATGACTACCGTCACCAAACGCCTAGCACTCAGTTCTGTACCATGGCATTGCTTTGAAGCTGGGTCAAGGCTTCACATCAACACTATTATCCCAGAAAACAACCTAGACCCACACTCCCAATTGTCCACTAAACCAACCACGCCAACAGATCCACACATGATGCAATCTCTGTTGCACTCCACACTGCCCTTTCCCACCTGTACAAAAGGAACACCTATGTGAGAATGCTATTCATTAACTACAGCTCAGCGTTCAACACCATAGTGCCCTCAAAGCTCATCAATAAGCTAAGGACCCTGGGACTAAACACCTCCCTCTGCAACTGGATCCTGGACTTCCTGACGGGCCGCCCCCAGGTGGTAAGGGTAGGTAACAACACGTCCGCCACACTGATCCTCAACACGGGGGCCCCTCAGGGGTGCGTGCTCAGTCCCCTCGTGTACTCCCTGTTCCCTCATGACTACACGGCTTGGCACGACTCCAACACCATCATTAAATTTGCCGATGACACAATAGTGGTAGGCCTAACCACCGACAACGACGAGACAGCCTATAGGGAGGAGGTCAGAGACCTGGCCATGTGGTGCCAGGACAACAACCTCTCCCTCAACGTGATCAAGACAAAGAAGATGATTGTGGACTACGGGAAAAAGAGGACCAAGCACGCCCCCATTCTCATCGACGGGGCTGCAGTGGAGCAGGTTGAGAGCTTCAAGTTCCTTGGTGTCCACATTACCAACAAACTAACATGGTCCGAGCACACCAAGCCAGTCGTGAAGAMGGCACGGCAAAACCTATTCCCCTTCAGGAGACTGAAAAGATTTGGCATGGGTCCTCAGATCTTCAAAAGGTTCTACAGCTGCACCATCGAGAGCATCCTGAATGGTTGCATCACTGCCTGGTATGGCAACTGCTCGGCCTCCAAACYCAAGGCACTACAGAGGGTAGTGCGAATGGCCCAGTACTAGGACCTCTATACCAGGCGGTATRAGAGGAAGGCCCAAAAAATTGTAAAAGACTCCAGCCACTCTAGTCATAGACTGTTCTCTCTGCTACCGCACGGCAAGTGGTACCGGAKTGCCAAGTCTAGGTCCAAGAGGCTTCTAAACAGCTTCTATCCCCATGCCATAAGACTCCTAAACATCTAATGGCAACCCAGACTATTTGCATGGCCCCCCCCACCCCTTTTCACTGCTGCTACTCTCTGTTGTTATCATCTATGCATAGTCACTTTAATAACTCTACCTACATGTACATATTATCTCAACTAACCGGTGCCCCCGCACATTGACTCTGTACTGGTACCCCCCTGTATATAGTCTTGCTATTGTTATTTTACTGCTGCTCTTAATTACATGTTACTTTTATTTCATATTCTTATCCATATTTTTTTAAACTGCATTGTTGGTTAGGGGCTCGTAAGTAAGCATTTCACTGTAAGGTTGTATTCGGCGCATGTGTCAGTTTGTCAGATTTTTTGTTGTTGATAAAAGCCGGCGATTACTGGCTAACGGAAACCCTGGTGTGGGTGGGTGTGGGTGTGCGCTGTCTGTAAATAGTCATTAAGGATGTAACCATATTTTGTGTCTTCCTTTTTAGCCCAGTCAGAGTGTAGCCCCAGTCAGAGTGTAGCCCCAGTCAGAGTGTAGGCCCACCAGAGACAGTGTTAGCCCCAGCAGAGGTTGTAGCCCCACGCCAGAGTGTAGCCCCAGCCGAGATGGAAGCCCCAGTCAGAGTGTTATATGCCCAGTCAGAGTTGTAGCCCCAGTCAGAGGTGAGCCGTCGATGAGCCCGAGTCACCAGGACCAGTCAGGTAGCCCCATTTGTCAGAGGTAGCCCAGTGAGTTAGCCCCAGCCAGGAGTGTAGGCCCGAGTCAGATGTATAGCCCCAGTCAGATGTAAGCCCCAGTCAGAGTGTTAGCCCCAGTCAGAGTGTAGCCCAGCCAGAGTGTAGCCCCAGCCAGAGTGTCAGCCAACACCAGAGTGTAGCCCCAAAGGTCAGAGTGTAGCCCCAGTCAGAGTGTACGCCAGTAACTTCCTCACTAAGGAAATGGAGCACACTTGAATGGGAGATGAGTTAGAGCTATTTTACATTGCTCTGTCAGTTCTGTGTTTTATTATAAAAAATAACGAGTTGTAGTCTCTATTTATAATCAGCTGACGGATCTCAAGTCAACGCGACTGTAAAGCTTAATTCCGGAATAAGATATACACTGACACACAGATCTAGATTTAGGACATGAGAAAAACACCGGCCGCAGAGGCCACCACCAGTTAGAACACCGGTATAGAAACCCCGGTTTAGAACCCAAACCGGTTAGAATCACCGGTTAGAACACCGGTTAGAATTACGGTTAGAACCAACCGGTTAGAATTACCGTTAGAACCCGTTAGACACCTAACCACCGGTTAGAATCACCGGTTAGAACCACCGGTTTAGAATCCCCGGATTAGATCCCCGGTAGAACCACCGGTTAGGAATCACCGGTTAGAACCACCGGTTAGAATCACCGGTTAGAACCACCGGTTAGAATCCCCGGTTAGAATCCCCGGTTAGAACCACCGGTTAGATACCTAACTTTTGAATCCATTAGACTTTTGACTCCGTTGGCACCCAGCAAGCACATTCACTGCCGTCTTCTGAGGGCTTTGTATGTCTTAAAAACAAAGGGACCTTTGACTGATGCAGCTCTCTCTCCTCAGCGAATGACAGAAGCCAAACATCAACAGGCTAGGCCAGTGGTCACTAACCCAAGATCACTTTCTCAGTCAAAAAGCAAGCTGAGATCTACAGCTCAMWTTTTTTTTTAAACATGTAACATTAACCTAATAAAAATGAGGTTTATGCAGTGGGCCTAGTACATTATCACAGCAGATTGGCTACATGCCTGGCCTGCCATTCTTTTCCTTCTCAGGCGATATTATATTTTAAAACGCTAGCTTTGATAACAAAATACATCAGTTGGTGTAACGCTTGTGAGGTACAGCTGAGCATAAGTTCAAATAATTTGCAAATAATTAGCTTTTCTATTTTACTGGACTGATGGTACCTGCATCTGATATTTATSGTGCTTTCAAGACAACTAGGAATTCGGACAAAACAAGATCAAATCATGACGTCAGTGATCTTCTGGTCAGAAAGTCAGAGCTCTAGAAATATCGAAAAAAAGTTTCAGAGTTTGGATGACCATTCAAAACTATTTTTCCCAGTCAGATCTCTATTTTTCTTTTCTTCCAGAGTTCCCAGTTGTCTCGAACGCACTGAAGTCGGAAGTCAGAGATTTCCGACTTCCCAGTTGTTTTTAACACGGCATTCGTCTCAGCGGAGGGAGGAAGCAAAGCAGCAGAGGGTCTGCATCGRACGGTCCCTGCTTTCTCCTTCCTCTCCTCCGGTGAGACTGACCAGAGAGAGGGGACACCGTCTTCCACGTGATGGCGAAACTTGAATCGTACCGCATCTGCCTCGTGCACAAATTCATGCTGTTCCTATGATCAGAGAAAGTGAATTATTCCTCGATATTAAAATAGACACGATGAGCTGCTAATAACAATAAAAAGCAGGGCTATCAKTACACTTGGCTACTCATTTGTTGCAGCGCCAGTGGAAGTACGGAGAAGTTTTGTAAWAGTGTTGAATAAAACAGTCTTGACAGTGCTGAATACAAAACTTAGACATGAATTCACTTGTAAAAACAGCAGCTCTTTGCTGTATTKTTTGACAGTCTCTCTCTCTGGTCAAGGTTTTAAGTTATGAATCTCACGTTTTTTTAAATTTTATCTTTTTTTAAACTAGGCAAGTCAGTTAAGAACAAATTCTTATTTTCAATGATAGCCTAGGAACAGTGGGTTAACTGCTTTGTTCAGGGGCAGTACGACAGATTTTTACCTTGWTAGCTCGGGGATTCGATCTTGCAACCTTTCGGTTACTAATCCAACGCTCTAACCACTAGGCTACCTGCCGCCCACGTAGCCTAGTATCAAACTTTGCTGTGACTGTGGTTGTGGAAACTGTATACACAGTGACTTGAGCTATCTGATTGGCCAGAGCAGTAGGCGCACCACAGATCTCCCGGTCCACCGGGTAGGAGGAGTACGTCTGAATCAAGTGCACCTACCGCCAACATGAACACAAAAAAAGCAGTGGAAACCGTTGGCTTTTCTACTGAAATGTTTGATCGCGATCGATTGGTTGGTGACTGGGCTATGTGCTTCTATTGAAAGAAAATACAGGTAGGCTATAACCCCATCTTCTCAAAAAATGTGCTCATGAAACAGTAGTTTCACATCAGTAGATCTGCGTATTCCCACAAAACTGATTGTGATCAGATGTTTGGTATACGCAGATGCAGCTCACGTAAAACATGAAGAAATATAAATCACGATTGACAGTGATGATGGACTATTTTGAAATTMTATCTAATTTAAAGGATATTAAAAATATAAACATTTCTGTGAGCCAATATGTGTATGTATAGGCAGACATTGCATTGCAACTTTGAGAATGATGATGTATTTTTTTTTAAATCGCTTGGCACCTGAAGAAATGGCACTACACCACTGGTCCCTCCACGTTTTGGCCTGTTGCTTTCCATTTAGTTCCTACTGAACACAACCCCAGTCCTCTGAACTGTTGTTGCTTACAGTAACCAAGGCTTGTCATTATCTCTCGATGTGATCCTAATGGGAATAGTGTTTCACTTAGTGCCTGACTGTGGTTCGCTATYTGAGGAGACACCCATTGTAGTATAACAAATGTGATATTTTACTACTAACAGCTACCGGTAACTACCAACATAAAGTGTCTTATTACACCACGAGCCAGAACTGCTTCTATGTGTCTTTACATAGATTCTACAAGTGTCTGGAACTCTATCGGAGGGATGTGACATCATTCTTCCACGAGAAATTCCATCATTTGGTGTTTTGGTGATGTTGGTGGACAACTGTCTCAGGCGCCGCTCCAGAATCTGACATAAGTGTTCAATTGGATTGCGAGCTGGTGTCTGAGACGTACGTGCACACACACACACATACACACCCTTTAAACCCCCCTGTGGTCCTTTGAGACCCCTTCTTTCAAAGTCTCAGATCTCTTCTAGCCATGGTAGCCAAAATAATGGGCAAGTGAGCGTTTTTATACATGACCGTAAGCATGATGGGATGTTAATTTCTTAATTAAATCAGGAACAACACCTGTGTAGAAGCACCTGCTTTCAATATACTTTATATCCTGCATTTACTCAAGTGTTTCCTTTATCTTGGCAGTTACCTGTATATAAGCGTTCTAATGCCTGTATTGRCAGAACATAGAACAAAGAGTGGTTGTTTCACCCGCTAACCTGTGATGTTTGGTATTTGGAAAGTAAGTGGTTAACCCGTGAACTGAATTACTGTTGTATACAATGAAATAACAGCTAGAATGTCAAACCTCACTATGTAGGCCATTGCTATTGTAGAGAGTATTCCAAGCCTTAAATGCACGTCACTTTCAGTCATTTGGTAATCCGCTCACTCAGTTGTTATGAATGGGATATAATCAAAATAATGTTTCTCGCCAACTATAAACACGAAACAAAACCTTAAAAGGTCATGTGCATGCCATTCTCCCTTTGCACTTCCAAAGTTCCCTACGTTGAAACTCTTAGCTCCCTGGCAAACCCTTTGGCAGCCGACTGAGACGTTTTCAGTGATTCAGCATTCAACGCCAAGGCCAGAGAGCGGTCTGTACAGAGACCGTGTTTTCACACCCAGACCTGACCTATCAGGTGACAGCGTGTCTTAGAGGTTGATGGTTGACGGATGCCTTGACATGTGAGATGCAGGCAGGAAGGGGTCAGGGAGCTCCAGACATCCCAGGGGGATGTTAAAGGGGATGTGTTATCCGAGCTCAGGTGGATTACACTGGGGTTAAAAGGTCGAGGGGCTGTCCAAGCTGTTTGGATTGAATAACGCTCCGGGAACAATATAGAAGTTGTATTCTTTCATTTGTATTGTTGTAGGTTATAATGCCCCTATCTAAAGTATATTCCCCATTTTTATTTTTTTTGTATTTGAGGGAATTTATAAGGAAGGAAGGAAGGGGAATTAACACATTAAACGTAACTGAGCACTCTGCGGGTCTGTCTGTATAATGAAAGAATTTCAGATATTGCTTGTTTTCTTTGTTGGAAATGGTTTGTACTTTATTTTTAACGATGTCGATAAGCCTGGGAGCTGTTGTTGTGGGGGGTTAACTGCCTTGCTACCACACTGGGAGCTGTTGTTGTGGGGGGTTAACTGCCTTGTTACCACACTGGGAGCTGTTGTTGTGGGGGGTTAACTGCCTTGCTCAAGGGCAGAATGACTGATTTTTCACCTTGTTAGGTTGAGGATTCAATTGGGCAACCTTTCTGTTATTGGCCCAACGCCATAACCAGTAGGCCACCTGCCGACGTTGATAATAAAGACATTGATAATAAGACATTGATAATAAGACATTGATAATATAGACCTTGATAATATAGATGTTGTTAATAAGACGTTGATAATATAGACATTGATAATGAGATAATAAAGACTTTGATAATAAGACAATGTTAATATAGACGTTGTTAATATAGACGTTGTTAATATTTATAATGAATTAATAAAGACATTGATATTAAGATAATAAGTGCCCTTGTCATCTGAGGGGATTTCCGAAACACTTAGGGAAGTGGTGTTCCCAGATATAGTCTGTGCCCTATTTGGCACCCTTTTCCCTATATAGTGCACTACTTTTGACCAGAGCCCTAGTAGAGTAAAAGCCCTGGTCAACAGTAGTGCATTATGTTGTAATTGTGGTGCCTTTTGGGATGCAGCCGTAGTCCCAGGCAAACGTTTACCAACTATGACACACCTAAATTCAAAGAATACAGTATCCTTACACAGAATCTTGGCATGTTCTTTAATGAGAAAAACAGTTAAGTTTTACCGGAAAAGAAACGAAAGCTTTATTTCTTTGGCACGGCCATGACTAGGGATTTTCCAAATTTGTTTGCCTCGTCTGCTGTTTTCCAAGTGAGCTGTTTTTGGATCAATGCATACCGTGCTTTGACTAAAGTCTGGACTGCAATGCCATCATTTTATGATTTCAATTAGTTTACTGCATAGTAAACTAATTGACATTTTCGTTATGTGTCGGYCCCCTGTRGCCATTGGCGTCAACTAATGGGGATCCTGACAAATCTAATAACAAATAATAATAGAAAGTATTAATACATTCTTATTGTTTGGTAAGTATGTTGTGTCATACAATAATTAGGCCTAATTCTGAAAGACTTTGATGCGTTATGAAGGTGTAACGAATCTTACGTATTCCTTGTTTATTTTGAAGTATTATCCAACTGTGAATGTTACATTCTTAATTTTATATCAACAGTGATTTCCTGTGATGATGGTGCTTGCATCAGCTCTGATTCTAAGAACTCAGGATGTGCTTACTCCTCTCAGGATGTAATGGTTGCCATGATGCAAATTGGACAGAAAACATTCTACCTTGTTATTAATTTCTTGACATTGCCAAAGAAGCTTTTCTTTTCTTTCAAAAAAAAGGGCCATTCGCCATTTCTGAGAAATCTGAATTTTCTCTGATCTAATGACAACCTCATCCCCATATAGTTTATTTTAGTAAGGGTGACCAAAAGGTTAGAGCGAGCAGCGAGAAATTGCTGCAGTTAAATATTTTAATACAGCTAGTTGTTCAAAGTGTTGTCTATTCAATTTGCCTTTCCCACAGTTCCAATTTCGCTTTTTGAAAGCATACTTAGTAACCTGGTTCAAAGTTTTCTGTAGAGATTTTTAAAGTGCACTTGGAAGTATTGTTCAAACCTGAGAATACTTTTCCCCTTTTTCATTCCTTGTCATCTGGTACCTCTATGAAGACTGTGGCTGAATCCCAAATGGGTCCCTATAAAGTGCACTGCTTTTGACCCGGGAATAGAATGCCATTTGGGGCGCGTGTTTAATATATAAGTACCAGACACCAATACTGAGAACATGGTGTTATGACATGTTTCGCTCCCCATCATAAAGTGTGCCAACAGGTACCACGTGCTGTGAAGTGCAACATACTGTATCTGTGAAGTACAACATACTCATCTGCTGACAGTACCAACACTACTTATCTGTGAAGTACAACATACTGTATCTGTGAAGTGCACAACATACTGTTTATCTGTGAAGTGCAACATGCTGTATCTGTGAAGTGCCAAACATACTGTATCTGTGAAGTACAACATACTGTATCTGTGAAGTACAACATACTGTATCTGTGAAGTACAACATACTGTATCTGTGAAGTACAACTGCTGTATCTGTGAAGTACAACTACTATCTGTGAAGTACAACATACTGTATCTGTGAAGTGCAACATACTGTATCTGTGAAGTGCAACATACTGTATCTGTGAAGTGCAAACATACTGTATCTGTGAATAGAACATGCTGTATCGTGAAGTACAACATGCTGCATCTGTGAAATGCAACATACTGTATCTGTGAAATACAAAATTCTGTTTCTCTTGAAGGACAACATACTGTATCTGTGAAGTACAACATACTGTATCTGTGAAGTACAACATACTGTATCTGTGAAATACAACTTACTGTATCTGTGAAGTGCAACATACTGTCTCTGTGAAGTGCAACATACTGTATCTGTGAAGCAACATACTGTATCTGTGACAGTACAACATACTGTATCTGTGAAGTACAACATGCCTGTATCTGTGAAGTACAACATGCTGTATCTGTGAAGTGCAACATACTGTATCTGTGAAGTACAACATATTGTATCTGTGAAGTACACTACTGTATCTGTGAAGTACAACATCTGTATCTGTTGAAGTACACATCTGCATCTGTGAATAGAACACACTGGATCTGTGAAGTAGAACATACTGGTATCTGTGAAGTAGGACATACTGTATCTGAAGTACAACATACTGTATCTGTGAAGTACAACATACTGTATCTGTGAAGTACAACATGCTGTATCTGAAGTAAAAACATGCTGTATCTGAAGTACAAACATCGATGGAAGTACAACATGCTGTATCTGAAGTACAACATGCTGTATCTGTGAAGTACAACATGCTGTATCTGTGAAGTACAACATGCTGTATCTGTGAAGTACAAAAATGCTGTATCTGTGAAGTGCAACATACTGTATCTGTGAAGTAGCACATACTGTATCTGTGAAGTAGCACATACTGTATCTGTGAAGTACGACAACCTGTATCTGTGAAGTACGACATACTGTATCTGTGAAGTACAACATGCTGTATCTGTGAAGTACTACAACATCTGTATCTGTGAAGTAGGACATACTTGTATCTGTGAAGTAGGACATACTGTATCTGTAAGTACACATTACAAACATACTGATCTAAAGTACAACATACTGTATCTGTGAAGTACAACATTACAATCACTGTATCGTGGAAGTACAACATACTGTATCTGTGAAGTACAACATACTGCGTATCTGTGAGTAGTACATACTGTATCTGTGAAGTACAACATACTGTATCTGTGAAGTACAACATACTGTATCTGTGAAGTACAACATACTGTATCTGTGAGGTATTACTACTGAATCTGTGAAGTACACACATACTGTATCTGTGAAGTACTACATACTGCATCTGTTAAGTAGTACATACTGTATCTGTGAAGTAGTACATACTGTATCTGTGAAGTAGTACAACATACTGAATCTGTGAAGTAGTACAACATACTATCTGTGAAATAGTACAACATACTGTGTCTGTTGAAGTACAACATACTGTATCTGTGAAGTAGTACATACTGTGTCTGTGAAGTACAACATACTGTATCTGTGAAGTAGTWCATACTGTATCTGCATGACTCCACTGACCCAATTCCAGGTCTCCTCATAGCAGTCAGTACTGGGCCCAGATCCTTTTAAAAGAGCCTCTGTCTCAGAAGTAGGCGTTTTTAATATCACAGGCCCATTATTAATGTCCAGCAACCCCATGGGGATAACAGACAGGACATTATATAAGCATATCTAAAAGCACTGTATCAGGTAACTCAATACCGTAGTGCCATGTGGTTTGCTTTCCCCCCGTTTTGACCTACAGTAAACAGAGAGACAGTGTAGGAATATAAGTATTTGTTTGGTGCAGATAATAAAAAATGTTTATCTTGGTTGTGAGCACGCTTCGGAACCATAGTTACGCATTTGCCACGGTCAGAGTTCAAAACTGGGCCAACTGAGATAGAACTCAATTGATAAATTGGATAATGGCAAATGTTGTCAACAGCAGCGTGAGCAGAAATGTTAACAAACCCAGGTTGAATGGAGCGTCTTGAAATAGGCTAGCACAGTTGAGCCCTGTTGCCTAGTGATGAGCAACGGTAACACAAGAAGTAGATCCCTGCCTGTAACTATATATATATATATATATATATATATCCCTATTTTTCCCTGAACAAAGTTCCAAGCATGCGCCAAGGTACATGTTCGTGACATCGCTGCCAAGTCTCTCGCAAAGCATCCTGCTACAGTAAAGTTTTGTTTTAGTTCCACAGTTGCTGTCAACAAAAACATGGCCCCATGTAGGCAACACTTTATGTAGGCCACAAAGGAGGAGTTCAGGGGTGAAATGTAGCCTAGATGTGTACGTTTGTATTGCTCACTATGAGTTATTATTATAATTTTTTTTACAGATTAAGCACATGAAAGTGATGGGTTATTGAAACAGATCAAAGTATGAATCAAAGGAGTTACCGGAAGTTGCCATGTGTTGTAACATGTTCGGTACAATTTGGAGTGTATTTTGTAATTTATTTTGAATAGTTTGCTTTCCAAAGCCATGTGGTTTTTGTTTTGTGTCTAATTAAATAGAGATTGCATTCTATTTACTTTTCAAGATTGCAATACCAGCGATGTTTCACTCAAGGGTTTTTATCTGGGTCAAAGTGGGGCTTGGGTGGTGGGCGTAGGGGGGACTTGGCTGTGGGTGTGGCCACTGGTGTGGTCGCAGACCGAAACATTTTAGAGGCCCTCCTTTTGGCTGCAGTGAAAAAGTGGTGGAGAGAGCATTTAGAAGTTTTAAAGCTAAAATTTAACACATTTTGCTATTGGGCTTAGATAAAAATGTCCTTCAACTCTATATATTTTGCCATGGCTTGTGCTATCTGAGTGACTYAAACATTCTAACAAAATCACTGGGGGCCCCATGCCATGTCAGAAATACTTATTGTTAGTTTTCAAAGATCTTATTTAAAAATACACTGAGTGTACAAAACATTAGGAACACTTCCTAATATTGAGTTGCACCCACTTTTGCCCTCAGAATAACCTAAATTTGTTGTGGCATGGACTCTACAAGGTGTCAAGCTTTCCACAGGGATGCTGGCCCATGTTGACTCCAATGCTTCCCACAAGTTGGCTGGATGTCCTTTGGGTGGTGGACCATTATTGATACACACAGGAAACTGTTAAGCGTGGAAAAACCCAGCAGTGTTGCAGTTCTTGACACACTCAAACTGGAGCTCCTGGCACCTACTACCATACCCCGTTCAAAGCCACTTAAATATTTAATCTTGCCCATTCACCCTCTGAATGGCACCCATAAAGTGCATTCGGAAAGTATTCAGACCCCTTGACTTTTTCCACATTACTTTAGAGCCTTATTCTAAAATGGATTAAATCGTTTTTCCCCTCATCAATCTACACACAATACACCATAATGACAAAGTAAAAACAACAGGTTTACATTTTTTTGTTGTAAATGTATAAAAAAAAACTGACATCACATTTACATAAGTATTCAGACCCTTTACTCTGTACTTTGTTGAAGCACCTTTGGCAGCGATTACAGCCTTGAGTCTTCTTGGGTATGACGCTACAAGCTTGGCACACCTGTATTTGGGGAGTTTCTCCCATTCTTCTCTGCAGATCCTCTCAAGCTCTGTCAGGTTGGATGGGGAGCGTTGCTGCACAGCTATTTTCAGGTCTCCAGAGATGTTCGATCGGGTTGAACGGAGCAACATACAGAGATGAAAACCTGCTCTCCTCTCTCCTCTGGAGAGATCTGAAAATAGTTGTGCAGCGACGCCCCCCATCCCAAATTGTTTTCTTTTTTTACCGTTTGGACATAGGCAGCTGAAAAAACACATTTTTCTATGCAGAAAACCCACTGCCCTTTGGAGTCTGTGTACAAGCGGTTGACATTTATCCATGTCATGTGAATATGGCTTTGTAATTTGGAGAGGCCCATCCTTTTATTTAACCGGATCTCAATCCCATTGAGCACGTCTGGGACCTGTTGGATCGGAGGGTGAGGGCTAGGGCCATTCCCCCCGGAAATGTCCGGGAACTTGCAAATGCAGGTGCATTGGTGGAAGAGTGGGGTAACATCTCACAGCAAGAACGGGCAAATCTGGTGCAGTCCATGAGGAGGAGATGCACTGCAGTACTTAAATGCAGCTGGTGGCCACACCATATACTGACTGTTACTTTTGATTTCGACCCCCCCCCCCTTTGTTCAGGGACACATTATTCAATTTCTGTTAGTCACATGTCTGTGGAACTTGTTCAGTTTATGTCTCAGTTGTTGAATCTTGTTATGTTCATACAAATATTTACACATGATACGTTTTCTGAAAATAAACAAAGTTGACAGTGAGAGGACATTTCTTTTTTTGCTGAGTTTATATATATTACGTGTTGTTCCCAGGGTGTCAGCCAGCCAACACCACTTCTGCCAGCTCCTCCAAACCGTGTCCTTAAAAGCTCTAGATTACCTAATAGCCTAGTTTATGTCTAAGGCTGGCCTTATTTGGCAGTCTGTTTGAATAAGATAGAACATTTTGATTCAGATTCATTTTTAGATAAGACCCTCGAGTGGCACAGTGGTCTAAGCCACTGCATCTCAGTGCTAGAGGTGTCAGTACAGACCCTGGTTCAAATCCAGGCTTTATCACAACCGGTCGTGATTGGGAGTCCCATAGGGCGTCTGGGTTTGGCCGGGGTAGGCCGTCATTGTATATAAGAATTTGTTCTTAACTGACTTTCCTAGTTAAATAAAGGTTAAATAAATAAAATAATAAATCTAAATTTAATTTTGCATTTAACAAAATCAGGCCTGTCCTATCAAGATTAAGCAGCCATATGTTGAGATTGTTTTTATCATTTTCATTAAAAAAATWAAAAAAGTACTTTTGATATAGATATTGAAAAATGTCTTCTGTTAAAATAGTATGTGATAAATCAGTTCATGCCCACTGGGCACAAACTAGTTAAGTCAATGTTGCTCCAACGTAATTTGTCACGTATTTTGACGTGGAATCTATGTGGAAAATACATTGGATTTGCAAAAAGTTAACAAATTATATCTCCAACTAAACCAAAAATGAAATTTAAGGAATAGGATTAAGCCAGTAGCTCTGATGAAACTTTCCTAGCAGTTTTTTTTTGTTCAACTCCAAAATGTGTAACTCATCCATGGCCACATTTTGAGGTTACTGTAACTACAAGTGTTTTATTATGTAATCATACAAAGTCTTCACAATGTTGATCTGTGCAGAATCTCAATTGCACAATGTACATTTAAAGTAATCTGAACTATAATCCAGGTAATTTGGTTCTGCTGTTAGTTGAAGCACAGTGGTAACACATTATGTTGTATTTTTAAAAACAAAATGTCAGACATTGTATTTACCATTTTAACTTTGTTGTGCTTTAAATGGCTGAAAGTGCAGTGATAACACATTAAGATGACAACTAAACCAAAAGTCACATTGTTTTCCTCTTGGAATTTGGTTCTGCTTTTAGATGGTTGAAAGCATAGTGAAAACACGTTGGGAATTCAACAAACTTTTTGTAATGCGGTACTCAGCAGAGCTCCAGCAAGATTTCAGTTATTCAGGTATTTCACCATGTTACACTTGACGAATTGTCTGGTCATTTCAATCCTGAATTGACCCCAACTGTCTGTGGTAAACAGCAACATTGTGCTAGACATAAGTCTATAGTGCTGGCTATTGGGAAGGGTTAATGTTGCGATTCTAGGAGCCTCATTTCTGCAGAAAGTGTCTGACTCCTCACAAAGCTGCCATGTGTCACGAGTCCTCTTCAGCACCGACCTTGAACTTTTCTTTGAAGCCAAAATGCATTTTCACTTCACTTCATTTGCTGTCCGGCTCACTGATTTCAAACACACGCCCCCAAAGGCAGCTCCTTGACATGATAGCACTGTGCAACACTATTTGCACTACATCATACTTTGTCAAGGCATGTCAAGACACTAACTGTAGCTTTTCCCCATTGTGCAATGTTTACGGTTCAGGCAATGGTTAAGCAATGAGAAAATTGACCAACCGCCATGAGGAAAATGGCATTGTGACAATGATTTCTCAGAAGTCGTTGCACCATTTTRCCCCCCCCCTGGTGTATTAAAACTTAGTTACACAATGTTATGCAAGGCTATGAGGTCGAGCCACAGAAGTTACCAGAATTGTGTGGTTAATAATGTAAGTGACGAGTGACACAACGATTCTATGTAACATTTTATCTCTCATCTGCCTTTTTCTTCACTTATGTGTTTGTCGAGGAAGTCTTGAATATGTTGCCTGAGGATTTGCAGTGCACTATCTTGCGCTCTGTAGAATGGGTAAACAATAGCCAATTTTTTTTGGCTAATCAAAGGTTTTTAGCCTTCAGAGTTCTGTTATTATGTTATGTTGCGTTATTTTAAGCTAACTGTTATGAGTTGATGAAGCAAGTAAGAAAGGAGGCAATCCAAAGCAAAGGGAGGTAGACAGACACACAGTGAAAACAGTCCAAAGCAAAGGGAGGTTGACAGAGACACAGAGAAAACAGTCCAAAGCAAAGGGAGGTTGACAGAGACACAGAGAAAACAGTCCAAAGCAAAGGGAGGTAGACAGAGACACAGAGAAAAAGTCCAAAGCAAAGGGGGTTAGACAGAGACACAGAGAAAACAGTCAAAGCAAAGGGAGGTAGGACAGAGACACAGAGAAAACAGTCCAAAGCAAAGGGAGGTAGACAGAGACACAGAGAAACAGTCCAAAGCAAAGGGAGGTAGACAGAGACACAGAGAAAACAGTCCAAAGCAAAGGGAGGTAGACAGAGACACAGAGAAACAGTCCAAAGCAAGGGAGGTAGAGAGAACAGAGAAACAGTAAAACAGTCCAAAGCAAAGGGAGGTAGCAGAGACACAGAGAAAACAGTCCAAAGCAAAGGAGGTAGACAGAGACACAGGAAACAGTCCAAAGCAAAGGGAGGTAGACAGAGACACAGAGAAAACAGTCCAAAGCAAAGGGAGGTAGACAGAAAAAGACAAAGAGGCGAAAAACAGTCCAAAAGCAAAGGGAGGTAGACAGAGACACAGAGAAAACAGTCCAAAGCAAAGGGAGGTAGCAGAGAAACAGGAAAACAGTCCAAAGCAAAGGGAGTAGACAGAGAAAAGAGAAAACAGTCCAAAGCAAAGGGAGGTAGACAGAGACACAGAGAAAACAGTCCAAAGCAAAGGGAGGTAGACAGAGACACAGAGAAAACAGTCCAAAGCAAAGGGAGGTAGACAGAGAAACAGAGAAAACAGCAATTGGCAACAAATGAGTGTTTGTCCATTGCGCCATCAGGGTTCTGTGATAACTCATGCAGGCTCCTCCACGGGTAAACACTTTCCCATCCAAGTTCTTGTGTAAGAGTTGAGGCAACAAGGACCACTCAAACCAACTACTTTCATGACAACAAACAGATGGCATTTATTTTATATGCAAAAGTTTCGAAACAGCTACATTCCACCTTGTGTATAGTTTACCTGTAATTTATACAAATATATAATAATAATAATATGTAACTTTTTAGTGATGTCCCTTTTTTTCCCGTGTTATCAATTTTGTCTTAGTCGAACAACATGGGTGTAGCAGCTGTCAGAATGAAAACACAACCTCACAGAGAATAATGTCGTCACCCACACTCACTCTGTCCTGTGGCTATCTGATCAACTCAGAATGACTGAATATGTGGTGGACATCCTGTCGGGAGGTGAGATGTGTCTGTGATCACTGCAACACAGTACTGAAATACACACTGATAATTAAGTGACTGACCCATTTTCTACTCTAAGCCCTATTACCAAGGAATTACACTGCCATTTGTTTAAAATGTCTTGTTTTATTTTCTTCCGGACTATGTGCATTGCATTGTTTGTATGTAAATGTTTTATTCCTTTAGAAATGCATCCGGACTGAGGTTATATACCCTGGGGGTAGCAGTGCCATGGAGCAAATAACGCGCATTCTAGTCTGATAAGGAAGTTAGTCATAGTATACGTGTTTAATCTATATTCTCTCTCGATACGAGCTTGCAAACGGCCATATAGCAACACCCTCTCCATCCGTAGGGCTCACAACATGCTTTTTATAATGCTACTAAACTAAATGCATGCTCTTCAACCGATTGTTGGGCCCGCAATGCCCGCCCGTGTACTAGCATCACTACTCTGATGGTCCTGACTTAGTATATGTGACATTACATAATACCTAGTGTCTGGTTAGACCTGTAACTCTCGTTCCAGACTCACATTAAGCATCTCCAATCCAAAAATTATAATCTAAGAATCGGCTTCCTATTTCGCACAAAAAGCTCCTTCACTCAGTGCTGTACCAATACATATCCTTGTAAACTGCCCATCCTAACCGATTCCTTGACTTGGCGATGTCATTTTACAAATAGCCTCAACACTCTACGTCGAGAAAACTGGAATGTAGTCCTATGCACAAGTGCCCATCCGTTTGTCACCAAAGCCCCATATAGTAAGCGCACACACTGCGATCCTGTATGCTCTCGTTGGCTGTGGAACCCTCGCTTCATATGTCGCGCCAAAACCCACTGGCTCCAGGTCATCTATAGTCTTTGCTAGGTAAAGCCTCGCCTTTACTCTCAGCTTCACTGGTTCACCTAATAGCAACTCCCCACCCGTAGCACGCGCTCCAGCAGGTTATATTTCCACTGGTCTCACTCCAAAGCCAAGACTTAATTTGGCCGCGCCTTTTTCCTTCCAGTTCTCTGCTGCCAATTGACGTCAAACGAATTGGCTAAAAAATCAACTGAAGTTGGAGTCTTATATCTCCCTCACTAACTTTAAGCATGCAGTTGTCAGAGAAAACTTAACCGATCCTAGTCCACTGATACAGAAGGCAGCCGTCAGACCAGCCAATGCTTTATAATAAGTAGCGCAACGAGCCCACCGTTCAACCCCATATTGTTATTTAAATCTTCTTGCTGCTTGTTGCACCCCAGTAATCTCTTACTTGCACGACATTCATCACTCCAGTGTTAATGCGTAAAATTGTAATTTATTTGAGCCTCTATGGCCTACATTTTATTGTCCTTACGCTGCGCCTACTCTTCGTACATTTTGCACACACTGTACATATATTCGTTCTAATTGTTTATTGACTGTATTTTGTTGTGTAACTCTGTGTTTGTTTTTTTGTTGGGCACTGCTTTTGCTTTATCTTGGCCGTGCAGTTAGTAAATGGATAACTTGTTCTCCTACTGGCCTACCTGGTTAAATAAAGGTTTAAATAAAATAAATAAACAATAAAAATAAATTACTTCAGCATTCTCCTCGTGGTTATTTCAAGAAAGCGTATCTACTTTAGCATTTTTCTCCCATTTTTTGTACCCCTTCGTTTAGTTGTCTAAGCTTGACTATAACTTGCTCCGAGTGCATCACAGCTCGACTGCAAGATTAGGTTACTTGTATATGTCAGGTGGCTGAAGAAGCCAGGCTTGTTTGTCGTTTGTATTTTCACCGTCCCCCAAGTTATGTGAACTTCCACAGACAGAGTGAGGCATTGCTTGCACTGAGTGAGAAAGGTCAGGATTTCAGTGTCCTTTCAACAAGGAAGATAATTGATTTCAACTACTGTCATGTTTTGCCACCGCCAAAAGATACAGAGAGAGTGGAAGTAATTATAGAATGTTTAACCACGATCCAAGTCCCAGTTACATCACGAGCGCCCAGGAAGGTCACTAAGCCCAGGAAGACATGTGCGCATGACCCAACAGCCCAGGAGGTCACAGCCCAGGAGGTTCACCAAGCCCAGGAGGAATGTGGCTATGACCCCGCGCCAGGAGGTCACAGCGCCAGGAGGTCACAGCCCAGAAGGAAATGTGCTTAATGACCCATCAGCCCAAGGAGGTCAGAAGCCCAGGAGGAATGTGCTATGACCCACCGCCCAGGAGGTCACAGCCCAGGGAGGAATGTGCTATGACGCACAAGCCAGGAGGAATATGGTGCTATGACCCACAGCCAGGGAGGTCACAGCCCCAGGAGGAATGTGCTATGAGCCCACAGCCCCAGGAGGTCACAGCCAAAAGGAGGAATGTGCTATGACTCACAGCCCAGGAGGTCACAGCCCAGGAGGAATTGTGCTATGACCCACGCCCAAGGAGGTCACAAGCCCAGGAGGAATATGTGCTATATGACCGCACAGCCCAGGAGGTCCACAGCCCAGGAAGGGAATATGTGCTTGCCGCACAGCCTTGGTTTTCAAACTGGCTTTTTCATCTTATCTCATTTGTGGGGAATATTTCTTGTCCAAACAAAGACCATCACAATAAACTTCAACTGAAAACTTCACAAAGATGGGCACTGTCAGACCAGGGGTCTCCTCCTCGCGCGCACGCAAAGGTCCTGGACAAGCTTCAGCAGAGTGTGCAGGCTTTCATTCCATGATTGGGTTAAATGGTTTTAAATCAGGTGTGTTAGTGTTGTAGACTGTCTTTGGTTGTTATAAAAACCATGAATAATCCAACCATGTATGAATAAAAACCAGCCAGCTTTCACAAATAGAATTATAGCCTCATATTTTGTCCTGTTTCAGGCAGGCTAGCCATATTTATTCATTACATA
>NC_036842.1:38345692-38353978 GCF_002910315.2 Salvelinus sp. IW2-2015 | reverse complement strand
TTTGTCGAGGAAGTCTTGAATATGTGCCTGGGATTTGCAGTGCACTATCTTGCGCTCTGTAATGGGTAAACAATAGCCAATTTTTTTTGGCATATCAAAGGTTTTAGCCTTCAGAGTTCTGTTATTATGTTATGTTGCGTTATTTTAAGCTAACTGTTATGAGTTGATGAAGCAAGTAAGAAAGAGGCATCCAAAGCAAAGGAGGTAGAACACACAGTGAAAACAGTCCAAAGCAAAGAGAGGTTGACAGAGACACAGAGAAACAGTCCAAAGCAAAGGAGGTGACAGAGACACAGAGAAACAGTCCAAAGCAAAGGGAGTAGACAGAGACACAGAGAAACAGTCCAACAAAGGAGGGTAGCAGAGAACAGAGAAAACAGTCCAAGCAAAGGAGTAGACAGAGACACAGAGAAACAGTCCAAAGCAAGGAGAGGTAGACAGAGACACAGAGAAAACAGTCCAAAGCAAAGGGAGGAGAAGAACAGCAGAGGAAAACAGTCCAAAGCAAAGGGAGGTAGACAGAGACACAGAGAAAACAGTCCAAAGCAAAGGGAGGTAGGCAGAGAAACAGTGAAAACAGTCCAAAGCAAAGGGAGGTAGACAGAGAAACAGAGAAAACAGTCCAAAGCAAAGGGAGGTAGACAGAGACACAGAGAAAACAGTCCAAAGCAAAGGGAGGTAGACAGAGAAACAGAGAAAACAGTCCAAAGCAAAGGGAGGTAGACAGAGAAACAGAGAAAACAGCAATTGGCAACAAATGAGTGTTTGTCATTGCGCCATCAGGGTTCTGTGATAACTCATGCAGGCTCCTCCACGGGTAAACACTTTCCCATCCAAGTTCTTGTGTAAGAGTTGAGCAACAAGGACCACTTCAAACCAACTACTTTCATGACAACAAAAACAGATGGCATTTATTTATATGCAAAAGTTTCGAACAGCTACATTCCACCTTGTGTATAGTTTACCTGTAATTTTATACAAATATATAATAATAATAATATGTAACTTTTTAGTGATGTCCCTTATTTTTCCCGTGTTATCATTTTGTCTTAGTCGACACAACATGGGCTGTAGCAGCTGTCAGAATGAAAACACAACTCACAGAGAATAATGTCGTCACCACCACTCCTCTGTCCTGTGCTATCTGATCAACTCAGAATGACTGAATATGTGTGAGCATCCTGTCTGGGAGGTGAGAATGTGTCTGTGATCACTGCAAACATACTGATAATACACACTGATAATTAAGTGACTGACCCATTTTCACTCTAAGCCCTATTACCAAGGAATTACACTGCCATTTGCCATGTTTTGAAATGTTCTTGTCTGTATGTCTAAAACTGTACATGTCAACATGTTTACACAGGGCACAGCCGTAAAAGAGATCCAGGTCTCAGTCTGTTTTCCCTGTTAAAATAAAGATAAAAAAAAAAAAAAATGTCTTGTTTTATTTTCTTCCGGACTATGTGCATTGCATTGTTTGTATGTAAATGTTTTATTTCCTTTAGAAATGCATCCGGACTGAGGTTATTACCCTGGGGAGCAGTGCCATGAGCAATATAACCGCCATTCTAGTCTGATAAGGAAGTTAGTCATAGTATACGTGTTAACAAACCTCCAGACGAGCTTCAACGCCATACAACACTCCTTCCATCCGTGGCCTCCAACTGCTTTTAAATGCTASTAAAACTAAATGCATGCTCTTCAACCGATTGTTGCCCGCACCTGCCCGCCCGACTAGCATCACTACTCTGGATGGTTCTGACTTAGTATATGTGGACAACTACAAATACCTAGGTGTCTGGTTAGACTGTAAACTCTCCAAGAGAGAGATATAGTTGCTTTCAAAGCCATGTGGTTTTTGTTTTGTGTCTATTAAATAGAGATTGCATTCTATTACTTTTAAGATTGCATACAGCGAAGTTTCACTCAAGGGTTTTTTATCTGGGTCAAAGTGGGGCTTGGGTGGTGGGCGTAGAGGGGGACTTGGCTGTGGGTGTGGCCACTGGTGTGGTCGGGCAGACCGAAACCTTTTAGAGGCCCTCCTTTTTGGGGCTGCAGTGAAAAATGGTGGAGGAGAGCATTTAGAAGTTTTAAAGCTAAAATTTAACACATTTTGCTATTGGGCTTAGATAAAAATGTCCTTGCAACTCTATATATTTTGCCATGGCTTGTGCTATGCTGAGTGACTAAAACATTCTAACAAACATCACTGGGGGCCCCATGCCATGTCAGAATACTTATTGTTAAGTTTTCAAAGATCTTATTTAAAAATACACTGAGTGTAGCAAAACTTAGGAACACTTCCTAATATTGAGTGTGCCAGCCCACTTTTGCCCTCAGAATCAACCTAAATTTGTTGGTGGCATGGACTCTACAAGGTGTCAAGCTTTCCACAGGGAATGCTGGCCCATGTTGGACGTCCAATGGCCTTCCCACAAGTTTGGCTGGATGTCTTTGGGTGGTGGACCATTATTGATACACACAGGAAACTGTTAAGCGTGGAAAAAACGCCAGCAGTGTTGCAGTTCTTTTGACACACTCAAACTGGAGCTCCTGGCACCCCTACTACCATTACCCCGCGTTCAAAAGCCACTTAAATATTTAATCTTGCTCCATTCACCCTCTGATGGCACCCATTACAGGTGGGCATTCGGAAAGTATTGCCAAACCCGCTTGATTTTCCACATTTACTTAACTTAAGGCCTTATTCTTAAAATGATTAAATGTCGTTTTTTTCCGTCCTCATGCAATCTACACACAAATACACCATATAATGACAAAGCTAAGAACAACAGGTTTTAACATGTTTTGTTAAATGTATAAAAAAATTTAAACTACACACATTTACATAAGTATTTCTAGACCCTTTACTCGTACTTTTTGAAGCGACCTTTGCATTGACGCTTACAGCCTTGCAGTCTTCTTGGGTATGACGCTACCAAGCTTGGCAACCTGTATTTGGGGTTTTCTCCCATTCTTTTCTGGCAGATCCGCTCAACTCTGCTCGGTGTGGATGGGGTAGCGTCGCTGCACAGATAGTTTCAGGTCTCTAGAGATGTTTCGATCGGGTTGAAGCGGAGCAACATACAGAGATGAAACCTGCTCTCCTTCGTGCTCCTCCCCTGGGGAGAGATCTGAAAATAGTTGTGGCAGGACGCCCCCAATCCCAATTGGTTTTCTTTTTTTTTAATCCGTTTGGACATAGGCAGCTGAAAAACCATTTTTTCTATGCAAGAAAACGCCACTGCCCTTTGGAGCTGTGGTACAAGGGCGGTTGACATTTATCGCATGTCATGGTGAAGTATGGCTTTGTAATTGTGTGGCGAGGCCCATGCGATTTTATTTACCCGGATCTCAATCCCATTGAGCACGTCTGGGAACCTGTTGGGATCGGAGGGTTGTAGGGCTAGGGCCATTCCGCCCGGAAATGGTCCGGGGAACTTGCAAATGCATGGTGCAGTTGGTGGAAGAGTGGGGTACATCTGCACAGCAGAACGGGCAAATCTGGTGGCAGTCGCATGAGGAGGAGATGCACTGCAGTACTTTAATATGCAGCTGGTGGCCACACCAATATACTGACTGTTACTTTTGATTTTGACGCCCCCGCCCGCCCTTTGTTCAGGGACACAGTTATTCAATTTTCTGTTAGTCACTTATGTCTGTGGAACTTGTTCAGTTTATGTCTCGTTGTTGTGCTTGTTATGTTCATACAAATATTTACCATGATACGGTTTTCGTGAAATAAACAAAGTTGACAGTGAGAGGACATTTCTTTTTTTGCTTGAGTTTATAGTATACTTACGTGTTGTTCCCAGGGTGTCAGCCAAGCGGCAACACAAATTCTGCCATGCTCCTCCAAACCGTGTCCTTAAAAGCTCTAGATTTAGCCAATAGGCCTAGTTTATGTCTAAGGCTGGCGCCTTATTTGGCAGTCTGTTTGATAAGAATAGAACATTTTGATTCAGATTCATTTTTAGATAAGACCTGCGAGTGGCATACAGTGGTCTAGAGCCACTGCATTCTCAGTGCTAGAGGTGTGCAGTACAGCCTGGTTCAAATCCAGGCTTTATGCAGCAGACGGTCGTGATTGGGAGTCCCATAGGGCGTCTGGGTTTGGCGCGGGGTTTTAGGCCGTCATTGGTATATTAAGGAGAATTTGTTCCTTAACTGACTTTCCTAGTTAAATAAAGGTGTAAATAAATAAACATAATAAATCTAAATTTAATTTTGCATTTACAAAATCAGGCCTGTTCCTATCAAGATTAGCACCAATATGTTTGAGATTGTTTTTATCAATTTTCATTAAAAAAATTAAAAAAGTATTTTGAATATAGATATTGAAAAATGTCCTTTCTGTTAAAATGTATGTGGATAAAGTGCAGTTGCATGCCCACTGGGCACAAACTAGTTAAGTCATGTTGCTGCCAAGACGGTAATTTGTCACCGTATTTTGACGTGGAAATCTATGTGGCAAAATACATTTGGATTTTGCAAAAAGTTAACAAGATTTATATCTCCACTAAACCAAAAATGAAATTTAAGGAATAGGATAAGCCAGTAGCCCTGAGAAACTTTCCTAGCAGTTTTTTTTTTTGTTCAGAACTCCAAAATGTGTAACTCATGCCATGGCCACATTTTGAGGTTACTGTAACTACAAGTTGTTTTATTATGTAATCATACAAAGTCTTCACAATGTTGATCTGTGGCAGAATCTCAATGCACAAATGTAGCATGTTAAAGTAATCTTGAACTCTAATCCAGCGTAATTTGGCTTTCTGCTGGTTAGTTGAAGCACAGTGGTAAACATTATGTTTGTAATTTTAAAAACAAAATGTCAGACATTGTATTTAACCATTTTTACTTTGTTGTGCTTTTAAATGGCTGAAAGTGGCAGTGTATAACACATTAAGAATGAAACTAAACCAAAAGTCACATTTTGTTTTCCTCTTGGAATTTGGTTCAGTGCTTTTCGATGGTTTGAAAGGCATAGTGAAACGACGTTGGGATAATGTCACAAACTGTTGTAATGCGGTACTCAGCAGAGCTCCAGCAAGATTTCAGTTAATTCAGGTATTTCACATGTTACACTTGGGACCGAATTGTCTGGTCATGTTCATCCTGCATTGACCCCAACTGGGTCTGTGGGTAAAACAGCAACAGTGGGTGCTAAGACTAAGTGCCTAATAGTGCTGGCTATTGGGGGAAGGGTTAATGTTGCGGATTCTAGGAGCCGTCATGTGTCTGCAGAAAGTGTCTGACCCTCACAAAGCTGCCATGTTTGTCACTGAGTCCTCTTCAGCAACACGACCTTGAACTTTTCTTTGAAGCCAAAAGAAATGCTTTTCACTTCACTTCATTTGCTGTCCGGCTCAGCTGATTTCAAACACCGCCCCCAAAGGCAGCCTTCCTTGACAATGATAGCACTGTGCAACACTATTTGCACTACATCATACTTTGTCCAAAGGCATGTCAAGACATAACTGTAGCTTTTTCCGCATTGGTGGGGGCAATGTTTACGGTTCAGGCAGTGGTTAGCAATGAGAAAATTGAACGCAACCGCCATGAGGAAAAGGGCATTGTGAACAAATGATTTTCTTCAGAAGTCGTTGCACCATTTTTTTCGCCCCCCCCTGGTGGTATTAAAAACTGTTAGTTACACAATGTTTATGCAAGGCTATGAGGTCGAGCCACAGAAGTTACCAGAATTGTGTGGTTTAAATAATGTAAGTGACGAGTGACACAACGATTCTATGTACACTTTTATCTCTCATCTGCTTTTTCTTCACTTATGTTGTTTTGTCGAGGAAAGTCTTGAATATGTTTGGCCGCTGAGGATTTGCAGTGCACTATCTTGCGCTCTGTGAATGGGGTTAAACAATAGCCGAATTTTTTTTGGGCTAATCAAAGGTTTTTAGGGCCTTCAGAGTTTCTGTTATTATGTATGTTGGCGTTATTTTAAGCTACCTGTTATGAGTTGATGAAGCAAGTAATGAAAGGAGGCAATCCAAAGCAAAGGGGAGGTAGACCCGACACACAGTGAACAGTCCAAAGCAAAGGGGTTGTACAGAGACACAGAGAAAACAGTCCAAAGCAGCAAGGGAGGTTGACAGAGACACGAGAGAAAACAAGTCCAAAGCAAAGGGAGGTAGACCAGAGACAACAGAGAAAAACAGTCAAAGCAAAGGGAGGTAGACAGAGACACAGAGAAAAAGTCCAAAGCAAGAGGGGGTTAGAGCCAGAGACACAGAGAAAACAGTGCATAAGCAAAGGGAGGTAGGACAGAGACACAGAGAAAACAGTCCAAGAGCAAAGGGAGGTAGACAGAGACCACAGAGAAACAGTCCAATAGCAAGGGAGGTAGACAGAGACCCACAGAGAAAACAGTCCAAAGCAAAGGGAGGTAGACAGAGACACAGAGAAAACAGTCCAAAAGCAAGGGAGGTAGAGAGAACAGAAGAAACAGTGAAAACAGTCCAAAGCAAAGGGAGGTAGGCAGAGACAGACAGAGAAAACAGTCGCAAAGAGCAAAGGGAGGGTAGACAGAGACAACAGGAAGACAGTCCAAAGCAAAGGGAGGTAAGAAGACAGAGACACAGAGAAAAGCAGTCCAAAGCAAAGGGAAGTTGTAGAGCAGAAAAAAAAAGACACAAGAGGCGGAAAAAAAAACAAGTCCAAAAGGCAAAGGGAGGTAGACAGAGACACAGAGAAAACAGTCCAAAGCAAAGGGAGGTGAGGCAGAGAAACAGTGAAAACAGTCGCAAGCAAAGGGAGGTAGACAGAGAAAAGAGAAAACAGTCCAAAGCCAAAGGGGAGGTAGACAGAGACACAGAGGAAAACAGTCCAAAGGCAAGGGAGGTAGACAGAGACAGCAGAGAAAACAGTCCCAAAGCAAAGGGAGGTGAGACAGAGAAACAGAGAAAAGCAGCAATTGGCAACAAATGAGTGTTTGTCCTTGCGCCATCAGGGTTCTGGTGGACAACTCATGCAGGCCCTCACGGGTAAACAACTTTCGCACATGCCAAGTTCTTGTGTAAGAGTTGAGGCAAAAGGACCGACTTCAACCAACTACTTTCAATGACAACAAATCAGATGGCTATTTATTTTATATGCAAAAGTTTTCGAAACAGCTACCATTCCATCCTTGTGTATAGTTTTACCTGTAATTTTATACAAATTATAAGTAATAATAATATGTAAGCTTTTTAAAGTGATGTCCTCTGTCTTTTTCCCCGTGTTATCAATTTTGTCTTAGTCGAACAACATGGGTGTAGCAGCTGTCAGAATGAAAACACAACCTCACAGAGAAATAATGTTGCGTCACCGCACACTCACTCTGTCCTGTGGGCTATCTGATGCAACTCAGAAATGACTGAATATGTGGTGGAGCATCCTGTCCGGGAGGTGAGCATGTGTCTGTGATCACTGCTAACAACATACTGATAATACACCTGATAATGTAAGTGACTGACCCATTTTCACTCTAAGCCCTAATTAACCAGAGGAATTACACTGGCCATTTGTTTAAAATGTCTTGTTTTATTTTCTTCCCGGACGTATGTGGCGATTTGCATTGGTTTGTATGTAAATGTTTTATTCCTTTAGAAATGCATCCCGGACTGAGGTTATATAACCCTGGGGGGCAGTGCCATGGAGCAAATAACGCGCATTCTAGGTCTGATACAGGAAGTTAGTCATAGTATACGTGTTACACAACCTCCCCGACGAGCTTCAAACGCCAATACAACACTCCTTCCATCCGTGGGCTCAACTGCTTTTTAAATGCTACTAAAACTAAATGCATGCTCTTCAACGATTGTTGGGCCCGCACCTTTGGCCCGCCCGGACTAGCCATCACTACTCTGGATGGTCTGACTTTAGTATATGTGGACAACTTACAAATACCTAGGTGTCTGGTTAGACCTGTAACTCTCGTTCCAGACTCACATTAAGCATCTCCAATCCAAAAATTAAATCTAAGAATCGGCTTCCTATTTCACAACAAAAAGCCTCCTTCACTCATGCTGCCAAACATACCTGTAAACTGCCCATCCTACCGATCCTTGACTTTGGCGATGTCATTTACAAAATAGCCTCCAACACTCTACGTCAGAAAACTGGAATGTAGTCCTATCACAGTGCCATCCGTTTTGTCACCAAAGCCCCATATAGGTAACCACCACTGCGACCTGTATGCTCTCGTTGGCTGTGCCTCGCTTCATATGTCGTCGCCAACCCACTGGCTCCAGGTTCATCTATAAGTCTTTGCTAGGTAAAGCCTCGCCT
>NC_036842.1:38314722-38345667 GCF_002910315.2 Salvelinus sp. IW2-2015 | reverse complement strand
CGCCTTATCTCAGCTCACTGGTCACCATAGCAACTCCCACCCGTAGCACGCGCTCCAGCAGGTATATTTCACTGGTCACCCCAAAGCCAACACTTAATTTGGCCGCCTTTCCTTCCAGTTCTCTGCTGCCAATGACTCAAACGAATTGCAAAAATCACRGAAGTTGGAGTCTTATATCTCCCTCACTAACTTTAAGCATCAGCTGTCAGAGAAACTTACCGATCACTGTACCTGTACACAGCCGTACACAGCCAATCTTTAAATAGTACACCCAACTACCTCATCCCCATATTGTTACTTATCTTCTTGCTCTTTTGCACCCCAGTATCTCTACTTGCACATCCATCACTCCAGTGTTAATGCTAAATTGTAATTATTTAGCCTCTATGGCCTATTTATTGTCTTACCTCCCTACTCTTCTACATTTGCACACACTGTACATATATTTTTCTATTGTGTTATTGACTGTACGTTTGTTTGTGTAACTCTGTGTTGTTTTTGTTGCACTGCTTTGCTTTATCTTGGCCAGGTCGCAGTTGTAAATGATAACTTGTTCTCTACTGGCCTACCTGGTTAAATAAAGGTTAAATAAAATAAATAAAAATAAAATAAATTACTTCAGCATTCTCCTCGTGGTTTCAGGAAAGCTATCTACTTTAGCATTTTTCTCCCTTTTTTTTGTACCCCTCGTTTAGTTGTCTAAGCTTGACATAACTGCTGCCAAGTGCATCACAGCTCCTGCAAGATGAGGTTACTGTATATTCAGGTGGTGAGAAGCCAAGGCCTTGTTTGTCTTTGTATTTCACCTCCCAGTTATGTGACTTCCACAGACAGAGTGAGGCAATTGCTTGCACTGAGTGAGAAAGGTCAGGATTTACAGTGTCCTTTCAACAAGGAAGAAATTGATTCACTACTGTACATGTTTTCCACCCCAAAAGATACAGAGAAGTGGAGTATTATAGAATGTTTAACCACGATCCACAGTCCAGTACATCACAGACCCAGGAGGTCACAGCCAGAAGAATGTGCCATGACCACCAGCCAGGAGGTCGCAGCCCAGGAAGAATGTGCCATGACCACAGCCCAGGAGTTCACAGCCCAGGAGGTCACAGCCCAGAAGGAATGTGCTATGACCCACAGCCGCAGGTCAGGAGGATGTCACCAGCAGCCAGGAGAATGTGCTATGACCCACAGCCCTCAAGAGGAGATATGTGCTATGACCCACAGCCCAGGAGGTCACACCCAGGAGAATGTGCTATGATCCCACAGCCCAGGAGGTACAGCCCCAGGAGGATTGCTTGACCCAGCCCAGGAGGAATATGTGCTATGACCCACAGCCCAGGAGGTCACAGCCCAGGAGGAATATGTGCTATGACCCACAGCCCCAGGAGGTCACAGCCCAGGAGAATATTGTGCTTATGACCCACAGCCTTTGTTCAAACATTTTTCATCCTTATCTCATTTGTGGGGAATATTCCTTGTCAAACCATCACAATAAACTCAAACTTGAAACTTCAACAAAGATGCACTGTAGACCAGGGGTCTCCTCTCCAGCACCAAAGGTCTGGACAGCTTCACAGAGTGTGCAGGCTTTCTTTCCATTATTGGTTAATGTTTTAAATCAGGTGTGTTAGTGTTGTAGACTGTCTTTGTTGTTATAAACAAATGACAAACATGTATGAATAAAAAACAGCCAGCTCTCACAATAGAATTATAGCTCATATTTTTCTGTTTCAGGCAGGCTAGCCATATTTATTCATTAACATAACGTTACTCACTGTAGCGCCCAATCTCTTCTCTTCTTTCACCTCCTCTTCCTTCTCTTCCTCTCCACTCCTTCTCCTCCACCTCCTCCCTTCCTTCTCCTCCTCCACCCCCCTTCCTCCTCCACTTTCTCCTCCTCCCCCTCTTCCTCCTCACTTCCCTTTCTCCTCCTCCCCTCCGTCCTTTCTCCTCCTTCCACCCCCTCTTCCTCTCCACACCCCTCCTCCTCCTCCACTTCCTTCTCCTCCACCCCCCCTCTATCCTCCCCTTCCACTTCCTTCTTCCCCACCCCCCCCTTTCCTCTTCCTTCTCCTCCACTTCCGTCTCCTCCACCCCTCTTCCTCCTCCACTCCTTCTCCTCCCCCCCTCTTCCTCCTCACCCCACTCCCTTCTCCTCCACCCCCCTCTCTCTCCCCCTCCACTTCCTCCTCCTCCACCCCCTCTTCCTCCTCACTTCCTTCTCCTCCACCCCCCTCCTCTTCCTTCTCCTCCTCCTCACCCCCTCTTCCTCCTCCATTCCTTTCTCCCTCTCCACCCCCTCCTCTTCCCTTCCACTTCCTTTCTCCACCCCCTCCTTTCCTTCTCTCCTCCTCCACCCCCCTCTTCCTCCTCCACACTTTCTCCTCCTCCACCCCGCTCTTACCTCCTCCACTTTTCCTTCTCCTCCAACTTCCTTCTCCTCCACCTCCTTCCTTCTCCTTCTCCTCCACCCCCTCTTCCTCCTCCAACTTTCTTCTCCTCCACCCCCCTCCTCTTCCTTCTCACTCCTCCTCCACCCCTTCATCCTCCTCCACTTCCTTCTTCCTCCTTCCTCTCCTCCCCTCCTCCTCTCCACTTCTCGCCTCCCCCCCCTCTTCCTCTCCCTTCCTCCATCCAGGTGGCTACCCAGCGACTACCCAGGGCCATCGGGGTAAGCCTGGCTAAGGAGCTGATCTTTTGCGGCCGCGGGGATTTGACGAACAGAGGCGAAGGAGACTAGGGCCTGGTCAGCATGCTGTGGAGCAGAACAAGAGCGGAGATGCTGCCTACCTCAAAGCGCGACCTTGGCCCCGCGAGTTTCAAACCCAAAATGGAGTATATGTAGAACATGTCGTACAGTGCATTCAGAAAGTATTCAAACCCCTTGACATTTTCCACATTTTTGTTAACTTACAGCCTTATTCTAAAATTGATTAAATCGTTTTTTTCCGTCCTCATCAATCTACACACAATACACCATAATGACAAAGCAAAAACAGGTGTTTTAGAAATGTTTGCAAATGTATTAAAAATACATTTAAATACACATTTACATAAGTATTCAGACCCTTTACTCAGTACTTTGTTGAAGCACCTTTGACATGATTACAGCCTCAAGTCTTCTTGGGTATGACGCTACAAGCTTGGCAGACCTGTATTTGGGCAGTTTCTCCCATTCTTTATCTGCAGATCCTCTCAAGCTCTGTCAGGTTGGATGGGTGAGCGTCGCTGCCACAGATATTTCAGGTCTCTCCAGAGATGTTCGATCGGGTTCAAGTCCAGCCTCTGGCTGGGCCACTCAAGGACATTCAGAGACTTGTCCCGAAGCCACTACTGCGTTGTCTTGGCTGTGTACTTAGGGTTGTTGTCCTGTTGGAAGGTGAACCTTCGCACCAGTCTAAGGTCCTGAGTGCTCCGGATTAGGTTTTCATCAAGGATCTCTCTGTACTTTGCTCCGTTCATCTTTCCGTCGATCCTGACTAGTCTCCCAGTCCCTGRCGCTGAAAACATCCCCACAGCATGATGCTGCCACCACCATGCTTCACTGTAGGGTTTCCTCCAGACGTGACGCTCTGCATTCAGGCCATAGAGTTCAATCTTGGTTTCATCAGACCAGAGAATCTTGTTTCTCATGTTCTAAGAGTCCTTTAGGTGCCTTTTGGAAAACTCGAAGTGGGCTGTCATGTGCCTTTTACTGAGGACTGGCTTCCGTCTGACCACTCTACCATAAAGGCCTGATTGGTGGAGTGCTGCAGAGATGGTTGTCAGTCTGGAAGGTTCTCCCATCTCCACAGAGGAACTCTGGAGCTCTGTCAGAGTGACCATCGGGTTCTTGGTCACCTCCCTAACCAAGGCCCTTCTCCCCCATTTGCTCAGTTTGGCTGGGTGGCCAGCTCTAGGAAGAGTCTTGGTGGTTCCAAACTTCTTCCATTTAATAAGAATGATGAAGGCAACTGTGCTCTTGGGGACCTTCAATGCTGCAGAAATGTTTGGTACCCTTCCCTAGATCTGTGGCTCGACACAATCCTGTCTCGGAGCTCTACGGACAATTCCTTAAACCTAATGGCTTGGTTTTTGCTCTGACATGCACTGTCAACTGTGGGACCTTATATAGACAGGTGTGTGGCTTTCCAAATCATGTCCAATCAATTGAATTTACACAGGTGGACTCCAATCAAGTTGTAGAAACATCTCAAGGATGATCAATGGAAATAGGATGCACCTGAGCTCAATTTTGAGTCTCATAGCAAAGGGTCTGAATACTTATGTAAATAAGGCATGAGTTTTTTTATTTTGTATAAATTTGCACAAAAAAATGTAAACCTGTTTTCACTATGTCATTATGGGGTACTGTGTGTAGATTGATGAGGGGGGGAAAGTATTTGATCCATTTTAGAATAAGGCTGTAACGTAACAAAATGGGAAAAGTCAAGGGGTCTGAATAGTTGACGAATGCACTMTACATTGTATCAAAACCGGAGTAATACCACCTTTAAGCAGGGACGAAATTACACATTGGCTGTGTCCGAAATCATGTCCCCTTACTTGATTATCAGCTGGGTCTATAGATGTCATTTTCTTCCTCAATTCGTGCAGCGAATTCATACTAGATGAAAAAACTGAAATTACATTTACATCCTGGCATATAAAATGTACTATATGTTTATAAATCTCACATAATATAAAACGTTTTATTTTTGCATACCCAATCAGCGTACTCTTTAGATGCAAGTACGGGTGTTCTGACATGGCCGTTGACCCGGCCCTGAAATCAAACCTATTCTCAGATCCTCAAAATAACCTGCTACACTGAATGATTTGGAGTTTAGCATACAGTCGTGTTGTATCGACTTCTTAGAAATAACACCTGAGCGAATGCAGGTGTTGTGCCTTTTGTGTACGGATTAGATTTCTAGTGAGCTGCAACATTATACCGGAGAACCGTCTGTTATATAGACTCAGGGTAGACACAACAACCGTTGTTATTTAAATGTACTTTTGACCCTAAACAAACTATTGTTTTGCTTTGATGTCCTCAGGGTCCCATTGCAATTAGGATGGCAAAGTTGGCCATCAACCAGGGCATAGAGGTAAGACTCATACATAACGGTACTTTTTCCATCTCTGTAATAAGTGATCAAATGTCCCCAAATTCAGTTTTCAGTCGACATACTGGCCTCAAGTACAGTATTTTATAATTTGACCAAATCTGGTCATATGTTTATGATTGAATGGTTAGGGCACCGGTTACGTCATTTTGATGTTCTAAGCAGACCTGGGTTCAAATCATATTTGAGATTGGCCCCTTAGGGATGACCTTTTAAGGATGACCTCTTGTGTCTAGCATTAGTATTTGGGAATGACCTCAGGTCTAGTAATAGTATTTGGGAATGACCTCAGGTCTAGTAATAGTATTTGGGAATGACCTCAGGTCTAGTAATAGTATTTGGGAATGATCTCCTAGGTCTAGCAATAGTATTTGGGAATGATCTCCTAGGTCTAGTAATAGTATTTGGGAATGATCTCCTAGGCTCTAGTAATAGTATTTGGAATGACCTCAGGTCTAGTAATAGTATTTGGGAATGATCTCCTAGGTCTAGCAATAGTATTTGGGAATGACCTCAGGTCCTTAGTAATAGTATTTGGGAATGATCTCCTAGGTCTCAGTCAATAGTATTGGGAATGATTCCTAGGTCTAGCAAAGTATTTTGGGAATGATCTCCTAGGTCTAGTAATAGTATTTAGGAATTGATCTCCTAGGTCTAGTAATAGTTTGGGATGACCTCAGGTCTAGTAATTAGTATTGGGAATGATCTCCTAGGTCTAGTAATAGTATTTGGGAATGACCTCGTTGTCTAGCATAGTATTTGGGAATGATCTCCTGGTCTAGTAATAGATTTAGGGAATGACCTCAGGTCTACTAATAGTATTTGGGAATGATCTTCCTAGGTCTAGTAGTAATAGTATTTGGGAATGATCTCCTAGGTCTACGAATAGTATTTGGGAATGATCTCCTAGGTTTAGTATGTATTTGGGAATGATCTCCTAGGTCTAGCAATAGTATTTGGAATGATCTCCTAGGTCTAGTAATAGTATTGGGAATGATCTCCAGGTCTAAGTAATAGTTTGGGAATGATCTCCTATGGGTCTAGTAATAGTATTTTGGAATGACCTCAGGTCTAGTAATAGTATTTGGGAATGACCTCCTAGGTCTAGTAATAGTATTTGGGAATGACCTCAGGTCTAGTAATAGTTTTTGGGTATGGCCTCTTGGGTCTTGCTGCATTTAGGAATCGGTGCCACAAAGCATGGTGGAGGATTGAAGTAAGCATCTGATTCAGTAGTCAGTGAGTCAGCTCACTTGCCAAAGGGACCCATGTCACATCTGAAGGCCGTCAGAGAAACCTGAGAGAATCTGTTGAGTGACTTCGTTATCCCAGAGGCCAACGGTCACAACTGACAAATCAAGTGAAGATATCTCCAAACCGCACTTTCTGACAGGTGTTGTGTCATTTGTAGACAGCCTGTTCTACCAAGTTAATGTATCATAGGCTACACTAACTGCCAATATCCATATTGGGGCCAAATTTGACGACATGGTCAAATCACAAATAAGACCAGCCTGGTTTCATGTAGTTTTCTCAGACTATATGAATACGGGTCATTAAAGCTTAACGTGTTCCTACCTACTTTGAACAGCAGCTGGCCCACTTGAAAGATGCACATTTTTAAACAGAGAGACATTTTTTCGTTCCTTTATAAAATTGCTCAACAACGATCTCTTTTAAATGTAGGTTATTTTCTGAAGCAGAGTATGGCACAGGATATATTTCTGGTTCAGTTTTAATGCCAAGGTAACCTATGAAAGTAGGTTTCTCCTCCCTCTGTGCTGTCAGGGAAAATAAATGCTGCCCCCTAATTCTGTATAATTCAACCTTTAAAGTGTGAATTTGGAATGGGTCTTGGATCTAGGTAGGTTTGTTAAAGTTGGTGAACATTTCACCAATGCACAGACATATGCTCAATACAGATATAGGATCGTAATTTGAGCCAGTTTGCTACAGCTGGAAAAGAATCCTACAGTAACAGGAAATGTTCATTATTATGTGGCTTATACACTGAACAAAAATATAAACACAACAACTTCAAAGATTTTACTGAGTTACAGTTCATAGAAGGAAATCAGTCAATTTAAATTCATTAGGCCCTAATCTATGGATTTCACATAAATGGGAATACAGATATGCATCTGTTGGTCACAGATACCTTTAAAAAAAAAAAAAGGAGGGGAGTGGATCAGAAAACCAGTCAGCATCTGGTGTGACCACCATTTGCCTCCTGCAGCGCGACATGTCTCCTTCGCATACAGTTGATCAGGCTGTTGATTGTGGCCTGTGGAATGTTGTCCCACTGCTCTTCAATGGCTGTGCAAAGTTACTGGATATTGGCGGGAACTGGTACACGCTGTCGTACATGTCGATCCAGAGCATCCCAAACATGCTCAATGGGTGACATGTCTGGTGAGTATGCAGACCATGGAAGAACTGGTACATTTTCAGCTTCCAGGAATTGTGTACAGATTCTTGCGACATGGGGCCATGCATTATCATGCTGAAACATGAGGCGATGGCGGTGGATGAATGGCACAACAACGGGCCTCAGGATCTCGTCATGGTATCTCTGTGCATTCAAATTGCCAGCGATAAAATGCAATTGTGTTCGTTGTCCATAGCTTATGCTGCCCATACCATAACCCCACCGCCACCATGGGGCACTCTCTTCACAACATTGACATCAGCAAACCGCTCACCCACACGACACCATACACGCGGTCTACCATCTGTGCGGTACAATTGAAACCTCCATTCATCCGTGTAGAGAACACTTCTCCAGTGTTCCAGTGGCCATCAAAGATGAGCATTTGGTGATGACGACGTTTCCTTGACAATTTGTGCAGTAATTATTCGGTTGTGCAAACCCACAGTTTCATCAGCTGTCCGGGTGACTGGTCTGAGACGATTCCGCAGGTGAAGAAGCCAGATGTGGAGGTCCTGGGTTGGCATGGTTACACGTGGTCTGCGTTTGCGAGGCTGGTTGGACGTACTGCCAAATGATCTAATACGACGTTGGAGGTGGCTTATGGTAGAGAAATTAACATTAAATTCTCTGGCAACAGCTCTGGTGGATATTCCTGCAGTCASCATGCCAATTGCACACTCCCTCAAAACTTCTGTGGCATTGTYTTGTTTGACAAAACCGCACATTTTAGTGGCCTTTTATTGTCCGCCAGCACAAGGTGCACCTGTGTAGTGATCATGCTTTTTAATCATCTTCTTGATATGCCACACCTCTCAGGTGGATGGATTATCTTGGCAAAGGGGAAATGCTCACTAAACAGGGATGTAAAGAAATTTGAGAGAAATAAGCTTTTTATGCGTATGGAAAATTTCAGGGGTCTTTTATTTCAGCTCATGAAACATATGACCAAGGCTTTACCATTTGCGTTTATGTTTTTGTTCGGTGTAATTAATTAACATTTTTGTAGGTGTTGATACATTTTTCATAAGGGAAAATCAAGTCTGAAATTTCAGTGGAAATTACAAACATGAGAAGCCATTTTAAACCTGAAATACTACACTACAATTTTTCCATTTCCATTGCAGGAAAGTTCTTCTGCAACAGGGTGATCAAATTAAGATGCTACATCTGTAGTTTCGATCCTGTAGGAATGACAGGGAACAATGAAACCACATAGCTGGTCAAGAATAAAGATGGTAGAAAATAGCTATTTTATACGGTTTATATTGCTGCATATGTTTGTTATTTTCTCTAATATCTTGATATTTTTCAGGTGGATTTAAATACGGGATTAGCAATTGAAGAAGCATGCTATGCCCAGGTACGTCTAGTCATGAACAAGAACTTAAATTCCACYACCCTTCTGTTAAATAGCGCATATTCTGTTAAATAGCCCATATGCTGTAGATTTCTGACGCTTATTTTTTTGCTKGAACTATTTAAAATGTACACTTATTTTTATATGCAGTTCACATACAATGACGCCCCGAGTTTGTCAAGGTTAGATAGTTGATAGTCTATTGACATAGTGTACCTCTTCCACCTGCTGCATAGCTACGCTCACTTTGGACACCACTTTGAACAGTCTTCAGTTGTCCATCAAACAACTCACACAGACGCATAAACAACCACCACCATCATCGCTCYCAGGATCACTGAAAATAGAACATATACGTTGTTGTCTTTCGTTGACACATCTTTTGTGGTTTCCAAGGTGATTCCGACAAAAGACAGGCTGGAGGGACTGGCTGCGTTCAAGGAGAAGAGGCCTCCTCGCTTCAAGGGAGAGTAAACGTTCACCCTGGGCCAATCAAGAGCAATCGCAAATGGCTACCTTCAGTTCTCCTCCTTTCACTGCTTCTGTCAGATTCCCATAAGACGGCAATATAGGCAGTACCCTCCGCACTATAACTGGAGTGGGGTGTCCTAACCGAGACGTGAGAGGTCACATAAAAGTACTGTATCCGGACAGAGATAGAAGTTAGGGAGAGAACAACTTTACAGCTGATTAATAACCAGAACCGCTAATCTGCATGATGACTTTATTTTTTTCAGTTTCTAATGTCATGAGTTGCCTTTCCTTGTTGTCGTGTCCAACACGTGGTCTGTCTGTTGTATGTTAACATTATCGAGTGTTTGTTTCTCAGTGATTCAGAAGATCAGAATAATGAAGAATTTGCTACTGTGATGAGATGAGGTTAGATCCTTAGTATTACGCAGAAAAMAATCGTCCCCGAAATTCCCTATTTATTTGACGAGCGTGTGGTCGTCAGCGCATCCAATCCATTTTCTAATTACATTTCATGATATCAGGCAGGCTAACAGCAAATCACATGATAAAAGCCTTGCACTTCCCAAGTTCGCTGTGTTTTCTAATGTTTGAATGTTAGAGAAATGATCTGTTCCTAGATCACAGAGGAAATCTTTGTAGAGCTATCACAATAAAGTTCTGTCTCAAACTCTGTCACCTGTCTATGCTTCTCGTCTCATGTTTTGAAGCTAGTTACACATGACATACTGTAGTGTAACAAGACCTTCTGCCAACCTTGGAWCTAAGCCTAGTTTCTTGACACCAAATTAATATCAATGTATTGATGTTTTATGACCTTTCACCCTAAGAGAAACTCATGAAAACAAGTCAGCTGGTGTTTTTACAGTTTACAGTAGTTTATGAAATGTACTATTTAAATGCTTTAGGGCTTACAGCGAACATGTTTTAATGTTTTCCATGAAAAATTATCGGAGAATGGCATTTCATCCCCCTTCAAAAACCCACTGGTCATTTATTTCACCCTGAATGCATTTCAAAGGAAGTGGCTAAGTGGTAAACATTAGTAGACCTTTCCTGAGATTATTTTATTTTTCTTGTGGGAAGGTTAATCTCATACTTCTAACAGTCAGTTGCAAAAACGTTAGCATTTGGGCTGAAGGTTAGCCAATTTGTCTGCTTGAGGACATAGTTTCCTCAGGGCTGAAGGTTAGCCACATTGTCTGCCTTCAAAAAGTATTCGCACCCCTTGACCTTTTCCACATTTTGTTATTACAGCCTGAATTTAAAATGGATTKAATTGAGATTTTGAGTCACTGATCTACACACAATACCCCACGTCATATTTTTACTTGTATTCAACCCCTTTATTAAGCCTAAATAACTTCAGTAGTAKAAATCTGCTTAAAACGTCATATAATGAGTTGCATGGACTAGCTCTGTGTGSAATAATGGTGTTTAACATGATTTAAAAAGGTCCCTCAGTTGAGCASTGAATTTCAAGCACAGATTCAARGACAAAGACAAGGGAGGTTTTCCAGTGCCTTGCAAAGAAGGGCACCTATTGGTAGATGGGTAAAAGAAAATACAGCAGACATTGAATATCCCTTTGAGCATGGTGAAGTTATTAATTACACTTTGGATGGTGTATCAATACGCCCAGTCACTACAAAAATACAGGTGTCCTTCCTAACTCAGTAGACGGAGAGGAAGGAAACCGCTAAGGGAATTTCACCATGAGGCCAATGGTGATTTTTAAACCAGTTACAGAGTTAAATGGTTGTGATAGGAGAAAACTGAGAATGGATCAACAACATTGTAGTTACTCTTCAATACTAACCTAAATGACAGAGTGAAATGAAGGAAGCCTGTACAGAATAAAAAATATTCCAAAACATGCATCCTGTTTGCAATAAGTTTGCAATACTACAACAAATGTTGCAAAGAAATTTACTTTTTGTKTTGAATACAAAGCATTATGTTTGGGGCAAATCCAACAAAACACATCACTGAGTACCACTTCATATTTTCAAGCATGGTGTTGGCTGCATCATGTTATGGGTATGCTTGTCATAGGCAAGGGACTAGGGAGTGTTAGCCACCTTGTCTGCTTAAGGACACATAGTTTCCCTCAGGAATGTTCTATTTATATTTTATTTAACCTTTATTTAACTAGGCAAGTCAGTTAAGAACATATTCTTATTTACAATGACGGCCTACCAAAAGGCAAAAGGCCAGGATTAAATAAACATATAGGACAAAACACACATCACGACAAGAGAGACAACACCACGTAAAGAGAGACCTAAGACAACAACATATCATGGCAGCAACACATGACAACACAGCATGGTAGCAACACAACATGACAACAACATGGTAGCAACACAACATGGCAGCAGCACAACATGGTASTAGKACAAAACAGGGTACAAACATTATTGGGCACAGACAACAGCACAAAGGGCAAGAAGGTAGAAACAACAATACATCACACAAAGCAGCCACAACTGTCAGTAAGAGTGTTCCTCCTGTTACATATCTTGCATATCTTGCACTCATCTTATATGTATATACTGTATTCTATACTATTCTACTATATCTTAGTCTGTYCCGCTCTATATGATTAATTCCATTCCTTTACTTGATTTGTGTGTATTGGGTATATGTGAAATTGTTAGATATTACTTGTTAGATATTACTGCCCCTGAACAAGGCAGTTCCTATGCCGTCATTGTAAATAAGAATTTGTTCTTGACTAGATTGCCTAGTTAAATATTTTCTTTTACAAAAGAGCAATAAAACTTCAATAGGGTAGGAACTGTGTAGGCGTTTGAACAGGTTGGAGCCTGATAACTTCTCATGAAACCATGATGCAACAATAATACTGTTGAAGTCGGAAGTTTACATACACTTAGGTTGGAGTCATTAAAACTTGTTTTTCAACCACTCCACAAATTTATTGTTAACAACTATAGTTTTGGCAAGTCGGTTAGGACATCTACTTTGACACAAGTCATTTTTCCAACAATTGTTTACAGACAGATTATTTCACTTATAATTCACTGTATCACAATTCCAGTGGGTCAGAAGTTTACATACACCAAGTTGACTGTGCCTTTTTAAACAGCTTGGAAAATTCCAGAAAATAATGTCATGGCTTGAGAAGCTTCTGATAGGCTAATTGACATCATTTGAGTCAATTGGAGGTGTACCTGTGGATGTATTTCAAGGCCTAACTTCAAACTCAGCGCCTCTTTGCTTGACATCATGGGAAAATCAAAAGATATCAGCCAAGACCTCAGAAAAAAATTGTAGACCTCCACATTTCTGGTTCATCCTTGGGAGCAATTTCCAAACGCCTGAAGGTACCTCGTTCATCTGTACAAACAATAGTACGCAAGTATAAACACCATGGGACCACGCAGCCGTCAAACCGCTCAGGCAGGAGACGTGTTCTGTCTCCTAGAGATGAACGTACTTTGGTGCGAAAAGTGCAAATCAATCCCAGAACAACAGCAAAGGACCTTGTGACGATGCTGGAGGAAACGGGTACAAAAGTATCTATATCCACAGTAAAACGAGTCCTATATCGACATAACCTGAAAGGCTGCTCAGCAAGGAAGAAGCCACTGCTCCTAAACCGCCAGAAAAAAAGCCAGAAATGTCCTCTGGTCTGATGAAACAAAAATAGAACTGTTTGGCCATAATGACCATCGTTATGTTTGGAGGAAAAAGGGGGATGCTTGCAAGCCGAAGAACACCATCCCAACCGTGAAGCACGGGGGTGGCAGCATCATGTTGTGGGGGTGCTTTGCTGCAGGAGGGACTGGTGCACTTCACAAAATGGATGGCATCATGAGGGATGGAAAATGATGTGGATATATTGAAGCAACATCTCAAGACATCAGTCAGGAAGTTAAAGCTTGGTCGCAAATGGGTCTTCCAAATGGACAATGACCCCAAGCATACTTCCTAAGTTGTGGCAAAATGGCTTAAGGACAACAAAGTCAAGGTATTTGAGTGGCCATCACAAAGCCCTGACCTCAATCCTATAGAACATTTGTGGGCAGAACTGAAAAGGCGTGTGTGGGAAGCTTGTGGAAGGCTACCCGAAACGTTTGACTCAAGTTAAACAATTTAAAGGCAATGCTACCGAATACTAATTGAGTGTATGTGAACTTCTGACCCACTGGGAATGTGATGAAAGAAATAAAAGCTGAAATATACTCTACTATTATTCTGACATTTCACATTCTTAAAATAAAGTGGTGATCCTAACTGAACTAAGACAGGGAATTTTTACTAGGATTAAATGTCAGGAATTGTGAAAAACTGAGTTTAAATGTATTTGGCTAAGGTGTATGTTAACTTCCGACTTCAACTGTATGTATTCAACCAGCTATTTGCAGCATGGTTTTTATCCAACCATGCATTTCAAATCGACATACCTTTTTGTATTCTCACTGATGTTAACAGTCAACACCATGTTGCTACACGTTTCATAAGTGTTTGACGTATCCTTATTTTATTAGAAGTACAGTAAGATTGTCCCTAAAGGGTACATTTATCGCTTTAAAAGAATGAGACAGAGTCTTGATTAATGTCATTCGACAGGAAAGAAAGACATTAAAGTACATTCACACAAAAACATCCCTGCCTCTAGTCAGGCTACAGAGTACATTGTAATACAGGCCCAGGTTTTTTCACTCTGTATAACAGTTAGCTGAATGAACAAAGACCCTGAGAAGTGCTTACTCTGCGTCTGTTGCCATTTCCTAAATGCTGTCTAATCAGGGTCAAATATCTCTGTGCTGAATGTAGGTAAAACTATATCTCTGGGCTGAATGTAGGTAAAACTATATCTTGGACTTGAATGTAGGTAAAACTATATCTCTGGGCTGAATGTAGGTAAAACTATATCTCTGGGCTGAATGTAGCTAAAACTATATCTCTGGGCTGAATGTAGTTAAAACTATATCTCTGGGCTGAATGTAGGTAAAACAAGCATTATATCTCAGGGCTGAATGTAGGTAAAGCATTATATCTCGGGGCAAATCTTCTCGTATGGGGCGTGTACTTTTAAAGCCGGACAGATTTCAGAAGGACTACAGGCCACGTGAAAAAGCCACTCGTCTTACTTGGTTCTATACTTAATCAAAACCGCTATTATAGGTACATTTAGCACTATGACATCACACTCAATGGGGTGACTTCCTGTTTACAGAAATCAACATGCCTCTATGTTAATCCCAGTGAGGAGCAAATAGTGTCTGTTTTAGAAGATTTGAGATCTGTTGTTATTTATYTCTTTAAGCAGYAAACGTATATATATWTTTTTTAACCTTTATATAATTATGCAAGTAAGTTAAGAGCAAATTCTTATTAACAATGATGGCCTAGGAACAGCAGGTTAACTGCCTTGTTCAGGGGCAGAACGACAGATTTTTACCTTGTCAGCTCAGAGATTCGATCTAGCAAACTTTCGGTTTTTGGCCTAGTGCTCTAACCACTAGACTACCTGCCACTACCTGTCATTGTACTTGGTCTACCTTTAACTGTTTCTGGGCATGAGAATGCAGGGCATGTTTCATTTCATATCAAGTAAAGTTTCTTTGTTTGGGCCAGCCGAGTGGCGCAGCGGTCTAAGGCACAACATTGGAGTGCTAGCTGCGTCACTACAGATCCTGGTTCGGCTGTGTCGCAGCRGGCCACGACCGGGAGACCCATGAGGCGATGTACAATTTGCCCAGCGTCGCCCGAATTAGGGGAGCGTTTGGCCGGCCCGGATGTCCTTGTCCCATCGCGCTCTAGCGACTCTGTGGCGGGCCAGGTGCATGCGCACTGACACGGTTGCCAGTTGTACGGTGGTTCCTCCAACACATTGGTGCAGCTGGCTTCCGMGTTAAGCGAGCATTGTGTCAAGAAGCAGTGKGGCTTGGCGGSGTTGTGTTTCGGAGGATGCACAGCTCTCGACCTTCGCCTCTCCCGAGTCCGTACAGAAGTTGCAACGATGGGACAAGACTGTAACTACCAATTGGATATCACGAAAAGGGGTAAAAAAAATCACCCYAAAATATCAGGTCAACCGATTCAAAGCCGTTTCATCGCAGCACATGACGTGCTGTTTTGTCTGAAAGCTCTTAGAAACTCTTCTAAATGATAAGATCCTCTATTATGGTTAGTGAGCCTGCAGGGAAAACAGTGACTGCACGAGCAAATCATGAACGTAACCCATTTCCCCCTGTCACAGTGAACAGAAACCCAGAGCATTGTTCTTATCACAAACAGAGCCTCTACTCTTATTGAACAATTCTCTCCTTACCCTTTTCCAGGCGTTGTCAAACAACCTTGAGAGACATTACACCACTGTAGACCTCGGCAAACAATGATTTGAAACTGTCCCCCTTAGTCAGTGTGACAGCACTGGCTCCCACAACTGTCCCCCTTAGTCAGTGAGAGCACTGGCTCCCCCAACTGTCCCCCTTAGTCAGTGTAACAGCACTGGCTCCCACAACTGTCCCCCTTAGTCAGTGAGAGCACTGGCTCCCCCAACTGTCCCCCTTAGTCAGTGTGAGCACTGGCTCCGCCAACTGTCCCTCTTAGTCAGTGAGAGCACTGGCTCCGCCAACTGTCCCTCTTAGTCAGTGAGAGCACTGGCTCCGCCAACTGTCCCTCTTAGTCAGTGAGAGCACTGGCTCCGCCAACTGTCCCTCTTAGTCAGTGAGAGCACTGGCTCCCCCAACTGTCCCTCTTAGTCAGTGAGAGCACTGGCTCCCACAACTCTCCCATGTTCTCTAAAGTTAAACAATCGAGGGCGAGACACAGAAACACACACACACACACGCACACGCACACACACACGAGGAAGCACAGTTGACCACCACACAAAGAGACCCAGCTGCCAGCTCATAGCCTGTGTGTTTATAGGCCCCGGGGTCCAGGCCTACGTGTTCCTCCACCCCCTTCAGCTGTGCTGACGAAATACCTTGCATTCCTTCCTGGAATAGAGAGGCCACGGAAGCAGGCTGCCACAGCCCTGCAGGGCTTTGCCTGGTCGAAGGCAACGCAGTCGTAATAGTCATCAGTGGAGACAGGTTTGACAGGCATGGCTTCATTTTACAAGACTTACAATATGATTTGTTTGTTTTAAAGCGATCTACAGGTAACTGCCAAAATAAAGGAAACCACTTATGTCACCTTGGCATAGATTCTACAAGTGTCTGGAACGCTATTGCAGGGATGCGACACCATTGTTACATCATTTGGTGTTTTGTTAATGGTAGTGCAAAACTCTGCCTCAGGAGCAGCTCCAGAATCTCCCAGAAGTTTTCAATTGGGTTGAGATCTGGTGACTGAGACGGCCATGGCATGTTTACCTAATTTTCATGCTCATCAAACCATTCAGTGCCCAGCTAGCAATGAGGAATCGGCCCAGAAGTGGCCCTCTTCCAGGGGCCGGAACTGATTGAATCGGGCTGGAATCGGGTGTCGGACTCGCTCCGGAATCAAAATGAATGACTGCCCAGAATCGGCCTAAGTACATCGGTGTCACGCCCTGACCTTAGAGAGCCTTTTTATGTCTCTATTTGGTTTGGTCAGGGTGTGTGATTTGGGGTGGGCATTCTATGTTTTGTTTTTCTATGATTTTGTATTTCTATGTTTTGACCGGGTATGGTMCTCAATCAGGGACAGCTGTCTATCGTTGTCTCTGATTGGGAACCATACTTAGGTAGCCCTTTTTCCCTCCTTTCATTGTGGGAAGTTAACTTTGTTTGTGGCACTATAGCCTTAAGCTTCACGGTTGTTTTTGTATTGTTTGTTGTTTTGTTGGRGTCATTTTTCTAAATAAAAGGATTATGTACGCATAAGGATTTGGTCCGCTTCTTACGACGGCCGTGACAATCGGYCCGTMTCAGTGTGCATGCGCCTGGCCTGCCACAGGAGTTGCTAAAGCGCGATGGGACAAGGATATCCCGGCCGGCAAAACCCTCCCCTAACTTGGACGACGCTGGGCCAACTGTGAGTCGCCTCATGGGTCTCCCGGTTGCGGCTAGCATCGAACTAGCATCTGTAGRAACACAGTTTGCATTGTGATGCAGTGTCTTAGACCGCTGCGCCACTCGGGGAGGCTCCATCAACAAAGTTTTTAATACTTATCAATTGCCTTGCACAAAGTATCAAAATACTAAAATACAACTTAAACAGGACTCTTAAAGAATTTWATTTAAATGTTAATTGTGTTTTTTGATCACAGAAACAAAAATATGGAAAAATAAAATAAATAWTAAAATGTTAATTATATAAAGCAGCCTGTGTAATAATCTGCCAGAGAGTAGCCCCAATCGGCCCGAGACCCAAGTAATACATTTTGGTCAGATAACTCACACCAGAATCTGCCCGAGCTCAATCCCCYCATCCTAGCCATAAGTAATACTGCCGAAGGCGGCCAAGTCTCGGGCCACATGACGTCYGCCGAGTCTGATTCTCWGCCGAGTGCCCCGACTCTCAGCCGGAATCGGCCCAGATCCASTGTGCTAGCTGGGTGACTAGTCGTACCCTGTGGATGAGGGCATTATCATCCAATGGGCGCATAGCCATGGTAGCCAAAATAATGGCCTACCATAATAAAGTAATGTTCTACCCAGCATTCTTATACAGTGCATTCTGAAAGTATTCAGACCCCTTGACTTTTTCCATATTTTGTTTTACGTTACAACCTTATTCTAAAATGGATTAAATAAAACGAATTGCTCATCAATCTACATACAATGTAGGTTTTGTGGTGGTGCTGCAGGTGATTCATTTGATGTTGTGGTAGTGCTGGAGATGATTCATTTGATGTTGTGTGTGGGAGAACAGCTGTTTATGGTGGTAAAGTGCTTTCTATCTGCAAAGAATGGTGAGCACTTTCTCACTTTAGATCTGACGGAAAGTGATTTGGTTTTCGCAAGGAATAGATTATAGCTCTAGTACGGAATAGATTATAGTCCTAGTAAGGAATAGAGTATAGCTCTAGTAAGGAATAGAGTATAGCTCTAGTAAGGAATAGATTATAGTCCTAGTATGATAACTTCACCCAGTTATCCATGATTCGTCTCCACAATGCTAACTACAATCCTCTCCCGTGATTAGTAAGTGTGAGCCATGTTGACAAATGTTTTGGTAGCTTTTATTGATGTGTGAAATTGTGTGTGTGTTTTTCAGTGCGTGCGATTGCTGCATATCCATGTAGCTCTAGTTTGATAATATCGCTTCCTCACCTCTATGGTGTCAAGTGGTTTGTGGAAGACCCTTAAGCTTGGACATGTTCAAGAATTTTGAGGTGGTGAAAGAGGCAATGAAAAGGCGCGATCAAGAAGAAACAACGGCAATGAAAGGCGCCCCATTCCAAGAACACGGGACGAAGCCAATGAATAGGCCCCGATCAATGATAGAACATCAACCATCGAAGGCTCCCATGCGAAGAAACACACAAAGACCAATGAGAGCGCCATCCAAGTGAAGAGAGAGACAACCAGAACGAGCCCCATCAAGGTAGACAACACACCAGTGAAAGGCCGCATACAAATAGAGCAACACACCAGTAAAGGCCCCCGATCAAGGAATGAAACAACTTCAATCCGAAAGCGCCCCTCATCAAAGAAAGCAAACACGCATGATTAAGGCCCATCAATAGAACAACACAGTGAATAGGCCCCCATAAAAAAAACAATATATCCTTTAATCAAATGTCCTCATTCTGCTTCATATCTATATCTTTCCAAAATGGCATCTTGTTTCACTATTGGCCTGGTCAGTATGTAGTGCACTACATATGGATAGGATATCTCCTCCCAAGACAGATTGCTCTCTCATCTATACATGTGTGCTAATCTTTGAAGACTTAATAGACTTCTGTTTAAACATTCTGTGCACCCTCCTCACTTGCAACAAGTGCAGTAACTCTTCAAGCCAAGCGTTTAGGAGTGTGCGAGTCAGTCAACTTCAATGTTTATTCCTATCGCTGTCTTCTGATTGTCTCTCTCTCTCCCCACTCCCTATTCACACTCTTCTCCTTCTGCCAGTCTCATAATCTCCCTCTTCTCAATCGCTGCTCTTCCCACTCCATATCTACTTCTCTCTTCCCCGTCTCCACTCTATATCTCCTTCTCTCATCAGTACTCCCACTCAATATCTCTCTCTCTCTTACTCTTGACCATCATAATCCTGTTCTGCTTCTGTCTCATCTCTTCCCCATCGCATATGTCTATATTCTCCCTCTCATTTCTCGTCTGCTCTCGCATCCCACTACATCTATGTCTGTACTTCTTTCTCATCACCTTTCTTGCTCTCATTCCTCCCACTCCTATCGTCGCTCTCTCTCTACTCTCTCACCCCCGTCTTTTCCACACCCTTGAGTAACTGACGCATCGCAAATGTTCGAAGGCGTTATGGAGATGCTCTCTTTTTTGAAATGATGAACATTCATAGATTGAGCCAAGTCTAACGTGTTGAATTATCCAGCATGTCTGTTCTGTGTAATCATACTCTGAGAGCTCAGAAGCACAATGTACTTATATTACAGAGCTTAGCGTAGCTTTGCTTGTTGTTTGAAACTGAAAGACATATCAATGTGTGTCAAGGTGGCGTTATTATAAGTGGTCCCCAGGGTCTCATTTAAGTTGGGTCAATTCCTTTGCCCATGCTGTAATAGAAATCAAAGGCTCCGTTTCAATGTTACAAAATTCATTGCAATAATTATTACACTGACTCGGATGAACCAGAAATTATTTTTTTTTTATTCCAACAAAAGAAAATGAAGTATAGAGTGTTCCTTGTCTTTTACAAAAGTACTGCTGGTTCTTGTAAGCATGAGTGGTCCTGGTCCTTTTTCATGACCGTGTGTCCTTGTGCAGCAGAGTGTACTTGTCCTTCTCATCCGTGTTCCTTGTCAGAAGGTACTGTCCTTATGTCGTGTGTCCTTGATCCAGCAGAGTGTCTTTGTCCAGTTTCATCCTGTTGTTGCCTTGTCCTTTCATCAAGTGGTCCTTGTCAGCAGAGTGCCTTTGCCTCAACTGTTGTCCTTGTTTGTGTTCCACCCCAATTCAGAGTCAGATCTCACCTCTTGTTCCCAATGTTCTCAAGCGTCTCTATTCAATGGAGAGGCATTCAGATTTGTACAAAGATGATAGAGAGCTCCATTACCATTTCCTTCTCGCAGACCCTTCTATTGTCATATGTTACCTCTGCGTCACGTGTTTCGAAAACATCGAGAGAAAAGCCTCGTCCAAGATGCTCGCAACCCAGCAAAGAGAATAAAAATTAGGGCAGGCCTAATAACGTACAGATGTCCAAATGACAGCTAATAACTTGTCATATCTTTTAAGGCTCTAGTTCAGTCTTTTCGCTGACGTAGTTAGTTACAGGTTTGCTGTCGATACAGAAATGTAAAGTCATTTTAGTCATTGAGCATGACATATCATCCGTTTATCGTGTATTGAGCGGTTTCGCAACGCTGGTAAGCTTGTCTTTTAAATTTTACAACGGGCTTCAGCTGAACTTCTGCTCGATCAGATGAATTAAGACCGTCTAATCTTCTAGCACCACTGTCTAGGGTGTATAGATATTCTTACACTTTAGCCCTGAAAATGCTTGTCAGGCATCAGCAATATAACAGATCCAATAGTGAAATAACAGCCAATAGCCCTCATTGCAATATACGCAAATACAGCCATACTCCATTTGAAAATATAACAGCAAACCTCCATGTGAATAAACACCATACCTCCATGTGAATGAACAGCCATACTTCTTGTGTAATACAGCCTATACCCTCCTGGTGAATAAAGCATACGCCATTAATAACAGCCATACATCCATTGAAAAACACCATGACTCAGTGAAAATAAAAGCATATCCATGGTGATATAACAGGCATAGCCTACTGTGAATAACAAGCCATAATCCATATGAATAACAGCCATATCCTCCAAATGAATAAATGATACTCACTCTCGCGCGCGCTGAAATAACTGCATTGGACTCTATGTAAACTGGAAACCACATATCCCGAGGCTGCATTTATTGTAGCTGGGGATTTTAACAAGGCCAATCTGAAAACAAGGCTCCCTAAATGTTATCAGCATATCGAATGCGCGACCTGGGCTGGCAAAACCCTGGATCATTGTTATTCTAACATCCGCGATGCATACAAAGCCCTCCCCCGCCCTCCTTTCGGAATATCTGACCACGACTCCATTTTGTTGCTCCCAGCCTATAGACAGAAACGTTAACAGGAAACGCCCGTGTTCAGGTCTGTTCAACGCTGGTCTGACTAATCGGATTCRACGCGATCACATGGACTGGGATATGTTCCGCATAGCGTCGGACAATAACATTGTTGAATACGCTGATTRGGTGAGTGAGTTTATTAGCAAGTGCATCGGTGATGTTGTACCACAGCGTCTGTTAAAACCTTCCCCAACCAGAAACCGTGGATTGATGGCAGCTTTCGGGCAAAACTGAAAGCACGACCCGATGCTTTTAATCAGGGCAAGGCGACCGGAAACATGACCGAATACAAACAGTGTAGCTATAGTAGAGTCGCAATTCAGCGGCTCAGACACGAGAAGAATGTGGCAGGGTCTACAGTCAATCACGGACTACAAAAGGAAAACCAGCCCCGTCGCGGACCACAATGTCTTGCTCCCAGACAAACTAAACAACTTCTTTGCTCGCTTTGAGGACAATACAGTGCCACCGACACAGCCCGCTACCAAAACCTGCGGCCTCTCCTTCACTGCAGCCAACGTGAGTAAAACATTTAAACGTGTTAACCCTCACAAGGCTGCCGGCCCAGACGGCATCCCTAGCCGCATCCTCAGAGCATGTGCAGACCAGCTGGCTGGTGTGTTTACGGACATATTCAATCAATCCTTATCCCAGTCTGCTGTTCCCACATGCTTCAAGAGGGCCACCATTGTTCCTGTTCCCAAGAAAGCTAAGGTAACTGAGCTAAATGACTATCGCTCCGTAGCACTCACTTCCGTCATCATGAAGTGCTTTGAGAGACTAGTCAAGGACCATATCACCTCCACCCTACCTGAAACCCTAGACCCACTCCAATTTGCTTACCGCCCCAATAGGTCCACAGACGACGCAATCGCAATCACACTGCACACTGCCCTAACCCATCTGGACAAGAGGAATACCTATGTAAGAATGCTGTTCATCGGCCACAGCTCAGCATTTAACACCATAGTACCCTCCAAACTCGTCATTAAGCTCGAGACCCTGGGTCTCAACCCCGCCCTGTGCAACTGGGTCCTGGACTTCCTGACGGCCACCCCCAGGTGGTGAGGGTAGGAAACAACATCTCCACCCCGCTGATCCTCAACACTGGGGCCCCACAAGGGTGCGTTCTCAGCCCTCTCCTGTACTCCCTGTTCACCCATGACTGCGTGGCCATGCACGCCTCCAACTCAATCATCAAGTTTGCAGATGACACTACAGTGGTAGGCTTGATTACCAACAACGATGAGACGGCCTACAGGGAGGAGGTGAGGGCCCTCGGAATGTGGTGTCAGGAAAATAACCTCACACTCAATGTCAACTAAACAAAGAAGATGATCGTGGACTTCAGGAAACAGCAGAGGGAGCAGCCCCCTATCCACATCGACGGGACAGTAGTGGAGAAGGTGTAAAGTTTTAAGTTCCTCGGCGTACACTTCACGGACAAACTGAAATGGTCCACCCACTCAGACAGCGTGGTGAAGAAGGCGCAGCAGCGCCTCTTCAACCTCAGGAGGCTGAAGAAATTCGGCTTGTCACCAAAAACACTCACAAACTTTTACAGATGCCCAATCGAGAGCATCCTGTCGGGCTGTATCACCGCCTGGTACGGCAGCTGCTCCGTCCACAACCGTAAGGCTCTCCAGAGGGTAGTGAGGTCTGCACAACGCATCACCGGGGGCAAACTACCTGCCCTCCAGGACACCTACACCACCCAATGTCACAGGAAGGCCAAAAAGATCATCAAGGGCAACAACCACCCGAGCCACTTCCTGTTCACCCCGCTATCATCCAGAAGGCGAGGTCAGTACAGGTGCATCAAAGCGGGGACCGAGAGACTGATAAACAGCTGCTATCTCAAGGCCATCAGACTGCTAAACAGCCACCACTAACATTAAGTGGCTGCTGCCAACATACTGACTCATCTGTAGCCACTTTAATAATAAAAAATTGCATGTAATAAATGTATCACTAGCCACTTTAAACAATGCCACTTTATATAATGTTTACATACCCTACATTACTCATCTCATATGTACATACTGTACTCTACACCATGTAATGCATCTTGCCTATGCCGGTTGGCCTCGCTCCATCCATATATTTTTATGTACATATTCTTATTCATTCCTATTACACTTGTGTGTATAAGGTAGTGTTGTGAAATTGTTAGATATTACTGCATTGGTTGGAACAAGAAGCACAAGCATTCCGCTACCACTCGATTGGACATCTGCTAACCATGGTAGTAGTGACCATAACATTTGATTTGTTGATATAAATCAGCTATCCGTTAACACCATACCTCCATGTGAATAACAGCCATACCTTCCATGTGAATAACAGCACATACTCATGTGACTAAAACAGCATACCTTCCATGTGAATAACAGCCATACATCCATATGAATAACAGCCATACTCCAAATGAATAACAGCATACCTCCATATGAATAACAGCCATACCTCCATGTGAATAACAGCCATACCTCATGTGAATACACAGCCATTACCTCCAATAAATAACAGCCATATCCCTGTGAATAACAGCCATACTCATATGAAATAACAGCATACTCATATGAATACGCCATACTGCGCATGTGACATAACAGCCATACCTCCATGTGAATAACAGCCATACCTCCATCGTGAATAACAGCCATTACCTCCATATGATAACAGCCATAACGCTCCTATGTGAATAACAGCCATACTCCATAATGAATACAGCCATACCTCCAGTGTGAATAACAGCCAATACCTCATCATGAATAACAGCCATACCTCCATGTTGAATAACAGCCATACCTCCATGTGAATAACAGCCATACTCCATATGAATTAACAGCCATTACTCATGTGAATAACAGCACCCATGTGATACACATCCTCATTGAATAACAGCCATACCCTTATACCATATCTCCAGGAAAACAATAAAGATAACAGCACATACTTCCATGTGATAACAGCCATACCTCCATCTGAATAACAGCCATTAACCTTCCATATGAATAACAGCCCTACCTCCATGTGAATAACAGCAGCATACCTCATGTGAATAACAGCCATACTGCATATGAATAACAGCCATACCTCCATGTGAATAACAGCCATACATCCATGTGAATAACAGCCATACTCCATAGAATAACAGCCATATCTCCATGTGAATAACAGCCATAACCTCCAATATTTTTTTTTATTTTTTTATTTTTTATTTTACCGTTATTTACAGTAAGTTGACCTGAGAAACACGTTCTCATTTGCAGCACGACCTGGGAATAGTTACAGGGAGAGAGAGGGGGATGAAATGAGCCAATTGTAAACGGGGATTATTAGGTGACCGGTGACTGGCTGGCAGGGCCAGATTGGGAATTTAACCAGGACACCGGGGTTAACACCCGTACTCTTACGATAAGTGCCATGGGATCTTTAATCACGTCAAGAGAGTCGAGACCCGTTAAAATAACGTCCCATCACGAAAAACGGCAACCCTACACAGAGCAGTGTCCCAATCACTGCCGCTGCGGGCATGGGATCTTTGTTTAGACCGCAGAGGAAAGAGTGGCCTCCTACTGCCCTCGCAACACCACTTCCAGCAGCACCTGGTCTCCCATCCCAGGGACTGACCAGGACCAACCCTGCTTAGCTTCAGACGCAAGCCAGCATGGTATGCAGGTGGTATGCTGCTGGCTCATATGAATAAAGCCTACTTCCATATACATGTGATTTGATTTGATATGAATACTAGCCATACCTCCATGTGAATAACAGCCATACCTCCATGTGAATAACAGCCATACCTCCGGTGAATGTATGATTCTGATTGGGTCTAGTGGGTCTTTATGTCGCCATGGAAACTACCACCTTGCTGAAAACCATTAATTAATTACAGTGATCTGTGTGCAGAGACTAGGCCTTGTCTGATTCATTCAGCCTGACATTTCCCTGTTGCCACGGTGAAAAATTGTTGCTGTGGCGTAGCTCGTGCCGTTTTTAGAAAAAACGTTGATTGCACTACGCTAATTTAAGTCATATGGCTATATCAGACTTCTTTGGTGTTGTTTTGATCCTGGCTATACCCCTCATACATAAAACTTTTCCATACTTTACTTCGGCCTCCATTTAATGAAAAGATACACTATAAAAATGTAATTTACTGTGCAGAAATATGTACACACTCAGGGGCGCAACTTTGGTTTTAGAAGTAGGGGGGAAATTGGAGACGTCCGCATGGTCCTAAAGCACACAGTTGTCTCGTTTTGTATCACATTCCAATGATAAAACTGGGGAGGACAAAAATGCAATTTCAGAATGTGTGTGGGGGGGGGGGAATGTCCCCCGTCCCCCGTCTCCAGTGAAAGCTGTGTCTCTGTGCARACTATCTGTTCAAATGTATAAATATCTGTGGTGGCAGAGAAGGCATAGCGTGTAAGAGGCCATAGTAAAAGTGTATATAGTAGCCACCTTGCCTGTGTGTGCACTGAACCAAAGGGTAAGGGGAGATACCTAGTCAGTTGTCCAACTGAAATGTGTCTTCCTCCATTTAACCCAACCCCTCTGAATCAGAGAGGTYKAGGGTGCTGCCTTAATCAACATCCACGTCTTCGGCACCCGGGGAACAGTGGGTTAACTGCCTTGCTATGGGGCAGAACGACAGATTTTTACCTTGTAAGCTTAGGTATTCGATCCAGCAATCTTTCGGTTACTGGCCCAACGCTCTAACCACTAGGCTACCTGCGTATGGGGTACACCAGTTATCACTCTGTGAGCTGAGCAATCTTGTCTTACATACAGTTGTACACTTCACATACCTTTAAGAATGTTACATTAACAACTGTGTTTAACTCAATCACAGTTTCACCATAACTTCTGTTCTAATGTTACTGCTCGAAATGAGCTTTCAAATAACTCAGAGAAGGTTTCTATTGGGCAATTTTAAGGCTCTACATTCACTACCCAGAGGGGACTACATTCACTACCCAGAGGGACTACATTCACTACCCAGAGGGACTACATTCACCACCCAGAGGGGACTACATTCACCATCCAGAGGGGACTACATTCACTACCCAGAGGGGACTACATTCACCACCCAGAGGGGACTACATTCACTACCCAGAGGGGACACATGCACCACCCAGAGGGGACTACATTCACTACCCAGAGGGACTTCATTCACTCCAGACTCCATCCAGAGGGAACTACATTAACCATCCAGAGGGACTACATTCACCAATCCCAGAGGGGACTACACTCACTACCAGAGGGGACTACATTCACATCCCTAAGAGGGGACTACATTCAACTACCCAGACGGGGACACTTTTAACCGAGGCTACTTCACCACCCAGAGGCGACTACATTTTCACCCAGAGGGACTACTTCACACCAGAGGGGTACTACATTCACTACGGCACTAGAGGGGACTACATTCGTACCCAGAGGGGACTCATTCACACCGCAAGAGGGGACTAACATTCACTACCCAGAGGGGACTGACATTCACAACCCAGAAGGGAGATCACCACCAGAGGATTCATCACCATCAGGAGGGACTACATTCACCACCCAGCAGGGGACTACATTCACCACCCAGAGGGGACTACATTCACTACCGAGAGGGGACTACATTCACACCAAGGCTATTCACCTAGAGGGGACTACATTCACCACCCAGAGGGGACTACATTCACATACCCAGAGAGGGAACGTACATTGCACCACCAGAGGGACTACATTCACCACCCAGAAGGGACTATAACATTCACACCAGAGGGGACTCCACTGAGGATGAATTCACCACCCGAGGTACACACGGGGACTACACTTCACCACGAGCTTACACACAAGAAAAAAGGGGGACTACATTCACACTCCACAGGGATACAACCAGAGGGACTACATTCACCACCCAGAGGGGCTACATTCACACCGAGGGCTACACACACAGAGGGAACAACAGAGGGACTACACACCCTAGGGACTACAACCTAGAGGGACACACACCCACAGAGGGACTACACCGAGAAACTTCATCAAGGGTATTTCATCCGAGGGGACTATATATAGAAACATAGACAGCAGCTAGACAGTGCTTTCCCATCGCGAAGATGAGATCTCAGTTTTGTCAGTAACTTACCTTACGGTGGTGGATTATGTTGGCATTTAATGAAAGCCTTTAGAATGCATGACAGTAAAAGAGTACAGTAATGAGAGACATGAAGAGCATAATGAAGACATGAAGAGTCATACTGAGACATAAGAGTCAATAAGTGAGAGATAGGACTTCTCCTCTTGGAGGTTCAGAGTAGGGAAGCCTTGTGAAAAGATTGGAGGCAAGAACCAACAGGATGGAGGACAAGGCTATTGTAGGGAGGTGTGTATATTGCATGTACCTCGGTTGCTCTACCAGTAAGGCTCTGTGTGTGTGTCCAGCCCAAGCAGCTGATGTTGGAGTGTCAGTGTGAGAGTGGATGCTAGTGGAATTGTGACAATGGGCCTGGACACAGCTGTTGTTTCCCCCTGGACAACCACTGGGACACCACACTGGACACAAACTGGACACACACTGGACAGCCGACACAGAAACCAACGCAACACACTGGACACCACACTGGACACATGCAACTGGACACCAGAGTGACACCAACTGGACACCACCTGGCACCCAAGACACTGGGACACCCACACTGGACACCGACGACCATGCGGAACCCTACATGCCATGGACACACCACTGGACACACAGACATTGGATACACCGACCACATTGGACACCAACATCTTGGCCACACTGGACCCACCTGGACATGGCCACATCTGCAAGCACTGGACACCACTGGACACCACACGACAACTATTGGACACCAGGCACACAGTGGATACACACTGGACCCTACGCTGACCACACTGGACCAACATGACAAGACATGCGCGGACGACCACATCGACGGACGACGTGGACACCGACGACCATGGCGACACCACACTGGGACACCGCAGACACTGAACACTCACTGGACACACACTGGACAACACTGGACACACATTGGGAACCACAGCTGGACACCACTTGAACCACACTGGACAACCACACTGAGCAACACTGGACACCACATTGTACAACACACTGGACACCACAGTCCGCACTCCCAAGTGGACACACACGGACCCATTGGACACACACTCGGACACCCTTGGACCAACCACACTGGATACCACTGACCCACTAGGACACCACATCTGACACCCAACCTGCCTGTTTACACACACATTGGCACGGACTGGACACCCATACACGGGAACACACTCTGGACACACACTGGACACCACATTGTACAACCACACTGGACACCCACTGCAAGAATGTAACCACATGTGACCACCCACACTGGATACACACTGGGACACCACATCTGGACAGCACACACTGGACACGACATGTAACAAACAACGGGGACACCACCGGAACCCCTGGAGCCACTTTGGAGCACACACTGGACCACCGAACATGGACCACCACATTGGGGACACACCGTAATGGGCACACTACCATGACCACACTGGCACATGACCACTTGCACGTACACACGGAACGATACACAGCCTGACCAATTGGAAACACTGACCCATGGCCTGGACCTTACACAACTGGATACCTGGGACCCACTGGACACACATGACCTGTGCACCGAAACGGACACACATGACACAACTGGACACAACTGGAACACATGGAAGAATGGCATGCCCTTGCCCTTAACAGGTTTATGGCGTGCCACTGTCTGATCAAACCATAGTCTAATCCGTTACAGGAAAAGCAAAAGTGTAATTTTGACCCACACTCATGCAAATCATGCATCATCAATCATCATGGTGCATCTTTGAAAGTCTCAATAACTTAACAATGAAGCCTTATCCTCGGCTTCATCTACCAACCGGGCTGGAAACAGCATTATCTCTGCTTCATTACCAACCGGGCCTGAAACGAGCCATATCTCTGCTTCAATTATCAACCGGCCTGAAAACAGCCATATCTCTGCTTCATTACCAAACGCGGCCTGCCAAACAGCCTATCCTCTGCTCATTATCAAACCGGTCGAAACAGCCATATCTTCTGCTTTCATTATAACCGGCTAAAACAATATAGATTTAGCAGCAGTGCTGTAGCCACAAGCTGAAGAAAGCCATCCGCTTTAGTTATTTCTATTTATTTTGTATCCTCTTCTTGACTTTCTTTCTAGACTACTAATTGAATCAGTATGTCTCTTGTCTAAGTGTAGTATAGTGAGATGTATGCTAAATTTAGTAGGCTATATAGGCCTGCGCTTGCAATAGAGAGTTACAAATACACAGTTACCGAAGACCACAAGCGCAAAACATGCTTTGAAGTCCAAAGTCGCAGTTTGTTTTAGCCCAGACAGCCTGCTTTTGTAGGCCGATCAGCTGCAACCCAATTTAGTTGCTTATCAGTTGCTATACTTGGTACCCTCAAATTCTGATATAGAGGTTGGTCCAATCGATTATTACTAGCTCCATGTGCTGAATGCAGCTGGAATGTTGAACGGTGAGCCATGCCCACTGCACTCATTCCAGAAGCCAAATGCTAGCTAGCCAGTGCTTGTGTATCGGTCCCTCTCACGTGGCCTCCGGGGGTCATCAAGTTCGGCCGTGGTGTACTATGAATAAGGCTGGGGGGAATGGGTTTGTTTCTGTATGTGTGTGTGTGTGTGTGTGTGTGTGTGGTGGTGTTGTGTGTGTGTGTGTGTGCGTGTGTGTGTGTGTGGTGTGTTGGTGTGTGTGTTGTGTGTGTGTGTGTGTGTGTGTGTGTGTGTGTGTGGTGTGTGTGTGTGTTGTGTGTGTGTTGTGTGTCTGATTTCAATGTGAATGTGTGTTTCTATGCGTTGTGGTGTGTTTCCAAGCTGACAGGAAGTCACCCCATTGAGTGTGATGATGTCATAGTGCTGAAAGTACCTATAATATAGCGGCTTTGATTAAGCATAGAAGCCGAAGAAGACGAGTGGCCTGTTCACGTGGTCTGTATCCCGCAAACAGCCCACTGCGTACACACGTTCTATCTAGCTGGGGTGACCCCTCTATTTAAACAGTGGAGTCATATGGTTCAAGAACCCGTCTTAGTTGAGGCCTTACTGGGACGTGTGGGGTGGATTAAACCAGTGGGAGTATATTGGTTTCAGAACCCCCTCTAAGTTGAGCCTTACTGACGTGTGGGGTGGATTAAAAAGTGGGAGTATATTGGTTCAGAAACCCCTCTAGTTTGGAGGGCCTTACTGACGTGTGGGTGATTAAGACAG
>NC_036842.1:38299236-38313629 GCF_002910315.2 Salvelinus sp. IW2-2015 | reverse complement strand
TGGCACGATGTTATCTAACTAGCTCATTGGTGCTGAATGCAGCTGGAATGTTGAACGGTGAGCCATGCCCACTGCACTCATTCCAGAAGCCAAATGCTAGCTAGCCAGTGCTCTTGGTATCGTCTCGTCGACCGTCTCACGTGCCTCCGGGGGTCAACAAGTTCGGCCGTGGTGTACTATGTAATAAGGTGGGGGGAAGGGTTTGTTTCTGTATGTGTGTGTGGGTGTGTGTTGTGTTGTGTTGTGTGTGTGTTGTGTGTGTGTGTGTGTGTGTGTGGTGTTTGTGTTGTGTGTGTTGTGTGTGTGTGTTGGTGTGTGTGTGTTGGTGTGTGTTGTGTGTGTGTGTGTGTGTGTGTGTGTGGTGTGTGTCTGATATTCTAATGTGAATGTGTGTTTCTATGCGTTGTGTGTGTTTCCAAGCTGCAGGAAGTCACCCCATTGAGTGTGATGATGTCATAGTGCTGAAAGTACCTATAATAATAGCGGCTTTGATTAGAGCATAGAAGCCAGTAAGACGAGTGTCCTTTTCACGTGGTCTGTATCCCGCAAACAGCCCCACTGCTACACCTTTCTATCTGAGCTGGCGGTGACCCCTCTTATTTAAACAGTGGAGTCATATTGGTTCAAAGAAACCCCGTCTAGTGTTGAGGCCTTCACTGAGTTCTCGACGTGTGGGGTGGATTTAAAACAGTGGAGCTATATTCGGTTCAGAACCCCCTCTAGTTGAGCCCTTCACTGACGTAGTGCGGTGGATTAAAAAGTGGAGTATATCTGGTTCCGAATACCCCTCTAGTTTGAGGCCTTACTTGACGTTGTGGAGTGGACTTAAACAGTGGAGCTGTATATTTGGAGTTCAGACCCCTCTAGTTGAGGCCGTTACCTGAACATTGTGGGTGGATTAACAGTGAGAGTCATATATATGGTTTCGAACACCCTCCTAGTTGCGCCTTTACTGACATGTGGGTGGATTTAAAACAGTTGGCAGTCTATATATTGGTTCCAGAGAATCCCCTTATTTGAGCCTTACTTAACATGTGGGTGGATTAAACAGTGGAAGTATATTGTTCAGAACCCGTCTAGTTGTGAAGCCTTACTGACATTGTTGGTGCAATTCAAATCATGGAGATAGAGTTGTTCAGAAAACCCCTCTAGTTTTGAGCCTTACTCGACTATTGTTGTGTGGATTACACAGGTCGGAGTCGGAAGTTATAATTGGTTCGAACCCCTCTTAGGTTGGCCTTACTGCACATGTGGGTGGTATTACAACAGTTGTGCAGGTATATTGTTCAGAACCCCTTAGTATGAGCCTTACTGACCACTGTGGTGTGATTACACAGCTGGCAGTTATATGGTTCAAACCCCTCTAGCTTGAGCGTCTTACCCGACCGTTGTGGGTGGATTAAACAGTGGAGTATATTGGTTCAGCTAGAGGTGAGGTGTGCTTGAAATGTCTTGAGTCAATAAGTATTCAACCCCTTTGTGATGCCAAGCCTAAATAACTTCAGGAGTAAAAATGTACTTTAAAAGTCAGATAATAAGTTGCATGGACTCACTTTGTGTTCAATAATAGTGTTTTTGAATGATTACCTCATCTCTGTACCCCACACATACAATTATCTGTAAGGTCCCTCAGCCGAGCACTGAATTTCAAGCACAGATTCAACGACAAAGACCAGGGAGGTTTTCCAGTGCCTTGCAAAGAAGGGCACCTATTGGTAGATGGGTAAAAAAAGTAGACATTGAATATCCCTTTGAGTGCCTTATTGAAAACAGGATGCATGTTTTGGAATATTTTTTATTCTGTACAGGCTTCCTTCATTTCACTCTGTCATTTAGGTTAGTATTGAAGAGTAACTACAATGTTGTTGATCCATTCTCAGTTTTCTCCTATGCTGCTATTCCAAAACATGCATCCTGTTTTCATTTTTTTTTTTAAATGTGGCAAAGAAATTAACTTTTTGTCCTGAATACAAGTGTTATTTTTGCGTCAAATTCAACACAACTGAGTACCATGCTTCATTATTTTCAAGCATGGTGTTGGCTGCATCATGTTATGGATATGCTTGTCATCAGCAAGGACTGGGGGAGTTTTTTAGGATAAAAAGAAATGGAATAGAGCTAAGCACAGGTAAATTCCTANCATCATGTTATGGATATGCTTGTCATCAGCAAGGACTGGGGGAGTTTTTTAGGATAAAAAGAAATGGAATAGAGCTAAGCACAGGTAAATTCCTAGAAGAAAACCAGGTCCAGTCTGCTTTCCCACAGACAAATGTACCTTTCAGCAGGACAATAACCTAAAACGCAAGGCCAAATATACGCTGGAGTTTCTTACCAAGACGACATTGAATGTTCCTGAGTGGCCTTAGTTACAGTTTTGACTTCAATCAGATTGAAAATTTATGGCAAGACTTAAAAATGGCTGTCTAGCAATGATCAACAACCAATTTGGCCAGAGCTTGAAGAATTGTTTTAAGAATAAATGGGCAAATATTGTACAATTCATTAATATTATTGTTATCATATTTATTTCTCTTCCACTTTGACATTATAGAGTGCTTTGTGTAGATCGCTGACAAAAAATGACAAATCCATTTGAATCCCGCTTTGTAACACAACGAAATGGGGAAAAAGTCAAGTGGTGTGAATAGTTTCTGAGGCCACTGCATCTATTCAAACCGAGTGGATCTATCCCTTTGTTTTCATCCTGAATGTAGATGAAAATAGTTGGTTTTGTATTACAACGTCTAGAAATAGGCCCTTAGACATGTAAGCATCCTCTCTATAGACGGTTGAACTGTTCAAATTGGGCCTTGACTAAGGCACCACCCACTGGGCACCAACTGGTTGAATCAACATGGTTTCCACATCATTTCAACCAAAAATTGAGAAATGTGATGACATTGAATCAATGTTGGAAAACTGATTGGATTTGAAGAAAGTAATCAACGTAAAGGGGAATTTCAGCTTTTTTTCCCCACCCAACTTTTAACCTAAATCCGATGAGATGGTGAAATGTTTTGTTCATTTCACACTGAATTCACGTTAGTTGACAACTCAACCACATGTAAATCAACGCTAGAACTGTAAATAGAAACACTGCATAATGACAAATATAACAGTCAACTGGAAATGACCCAAATGAACATGTAATTCTAGAAAGATTCCGTCTACAGTTACTGTGATGGTTATGTAATCTACTGTAGATAAAGTACTCTGCTGTAGTTAAAGTACTGTACCGTAGATAAAATCACTCTTCTGTAGATAAAATATTTTACCGTAGATAAAGTACTGTACTGGAGATAAAGTACTATACTGTAGATAAAGTACTCTACCGTAGATAAAAGCACTCTACTGTAGATAAAGTACTATACTGTAGATAAAGTACTCTACCGTAGATAAAGTACTCTACTGTAGATAAAGTACTCTACGAGTAGATCAGAGTACTATACTGTCTAGCATATACGTAGATTAAAGTACTCTACTGTAATAAAATACTATACTGCTAGATAAAAGACTTGCTGTAGTAAATATCTACTGTAATAATTACTCTACTGTAGATAAATACTGTACTGGAGATAAAGTACTATACTGTAGTAAAAAGTACTCTACTGTAGATAAAAAAGTACTCTATGTAGATTAAACCACTCTATGTAGATAAAGTACTATACTGTAGATAAAGTACTCTACTGTAGATTAAAGTATACTCTACTGTAAGATTGAAAAACACTATACTGTAGATAAAAGCACTCTACTTAGATAAATACTCTACTGTAGATAAAGTACTCTACTGTAGATAAATACATACTGTAGATAAATACTCTACTGTCGATAAATACTATACGAGATAAAAGCACTCATACTGTAGATAAAGTACATCCTACTGTAGAAAAGTACGTAACTGTAGATAAAGTACTATTACTGTAGATAAAATACTCTACGTAGATAAAGACTATACTGTAGAAATAAAGCGCTACTCTACTGTAGATAAAGTACTCTACATGAAAAAACAGACCTGTAAAGAAAAACAGAACAATGTTTAGTTCTTATGAACACCCCTCTACACCTGCTTGTGGTTAATGCACCCACGGGGAACATGCCCATTCATGGCATTATGCAACAGGACCTTGATTACTGTGGAATGTTTGAGTGACAGGCACAAATACAGATCAGGCAAAACAGGCACTTTACTTCCTGTGACTGCCCCTATTGGCCTCTTGGCCAGGAGCATTAGGGAGGCTGCTTTTGCAAGATTGTTTTTGATCCWCATTCACAATCATTTATTTTGATTTCCAGACATTGTTGATTATTTGTTTAGACTTGTTTCTTCTCTACGCATATAGAGTTGGTCTCACTTAGGAGGCTGTGATAAAACCAGCATCAAGGTAATTTATCTCATACTAGACTGAACACTTCATCAGCGCTGTCATTTCTAGCTCTCAAGCAGGAAGTAGTTGATGCCTCTGTCGAAATGTCTTGTTATGTCTATCCATCTAGCAAATGTTCAACTGATTTAAAATGGCTACCATATAAGACATTATAAGGAGGTCATACATGCTGATGTTACAATGCATTACAACCACATCATAATGCATTATAACTGTTGGCTGTAAGTAGTGTTACCAAATGTCCATAAYTTGAGTAAATGGTAAAGGTATATCGCCTTGAGCTTGTGACTGAGACTTATTTCCATTGAGTCAGTCTGTCCACTATGTCAGTGGATCACAGCTGCATGCCTAGCATGTCTGACCGTGGGGCATTTTCAACTGGGTGTGGCTTTACCAAAACCTGATGTCACCACCAGCCAGTAGAAACAGAAGCCAAGAGGTAGTCCACTGTATTTGTTTAAGGTCCTTGCTCTCCGGGATCCTTGTGACGTCCCTACCCCATTGAAAGTTGAAAAGTAAAATGGTTAATGGTACGGGTTATTGTTAAGGTTAGGCACCAAACGTGATCACCAAGGTACAGTGAGCAAATATGATCAACTTCAAGTTTTATCCTGTACCAAACACCTTAACTTCCAAATGAGARACTCTTAAGTCACAATAAAGGAAGTTAAATTTACATAAGCACACAAATATTTMTCTTAAGTCAGGCCAAGCCGTGAATAGCCCTATTGCGTCTGCATGTCATAGTCCTGAATCACCAGCGTGGGCTGGACTATGTAAACATCCACTTCCTGTGGATGAAGGTATGAGGTCTTTGGCACAACATGTCTGAAGCATGTGTACATGCTGATATATCATGCAGAGGTTGTTATAGCTATTCAGTGGATTTACAACTGCCACCTCACAGGTGATTTTATTTGCCCCRCCAAATAACTATTATTAMTTTTYGACATAAAAACTGCAAAAACACCAGCAAATCAGCACTAAGTGATTTTTTTTAAATMATGGAAATCTGTTCCAAAGTATTCCGCACCCCTGACCAACTGCTCAAGAAAGAATCGTCCCACTGCTGAATAGTTGATGATATCTGCTGTAGAGGATGCAATAGAGAAACAGTTGTTGGTTGGGACCGTTTGTGACAGTGGTAAGACACGGCCCTGAGAAGGTGGTAAGACACGGCCCTGAGACGGTGGTAAGACACGGCCCTGAGACGGTGGTAAGACACGGCCCTGAGACGGTGTAAGCACGCCCTGAACAGTCAGTCTTCCTCTGTGCACGGGCCCCCTCTGTTTGATGAAGGGACTAAGCATGTTCAGTGACTCACTTGGTACACTAGCTCCCACTGTACTCCAAATCCATTTTTAACATCCCTTTCTCATGTTTTATGTAGCTGTATATTCAACTTGTCGGCTAGTCGCTGTTCTGCAGCAGAACGATGATGATATTCAACTGGTCAACTAGGCGACTGGTCTGCAGCAGAACGAGGATGATATTTCAACTGGTCAACTAGTCGACTGGTCTGCAGCAGAACGAGGATGATATTCAACTGGTCAACTAGGCGACTGGTCTGCAGCAGAACGATGATGATCAAATCAAAATCAAATTTATTTATATAGCCTTCTTACATCAGCTGATATCTCAAAGTGCTGTACAGAAACCCAGCCTAAAACCCCAAACAGCAAGCAATGCAGGTTAGAAGCACGGTGGCTAGGAAAAACTCCCTAGAAAGGCCAAAACCTAGGAAGTAACCTAGAGAGGAACCAGGCTATGAGGTGGGCCAGTCCTCTTCTGGCTGTGCCGGGTGAGATTATAACAGAAACATGGCCAAATGTTCAAATGTTCATAAATACCAGCATGGTCAAATAATAATAATCACAGTAGTTGTCGAGGGTGCAGCAAGTCAGCACCTCGGAGTAAATGTCAGTTGGCTTTTCATAGCCGATCATTAGAGTATCTCTACCGCTCCTGCTGTCTCTAGAGAGTTGAAAACAGCAGGTCTGGGACAGGTAGCACGTCCGGTGAACAGGTCAGGTTCCATAGCCGCAGGCAGAACAGTTGAAACTGGAGCAGCAGCACGGCCAGGTGGACTGGGGACAGCAAGGAGTCATTTCTGCCAGGTAGTCCTGAGGCATGTCCTAGGGCTCAGGTCCTCGAGAGAGAAAAAAAAGAGAAATAGAGAATTAGAGAGAGCATACTTAAATTCACACAGGACACCGGATAAGACAGGAGAAGTACTCCAGATATACAAAACTGACCCTAGCCCCCCGACACATAAACTACTGCAGCATAAAGACTGGAGGCTGAGACAGGAGGGGTCAGGAGACACTGTGGCCCCATCCGATGATACCTCCGGACAGGGCCAAACAGGAAGGATATAACCCCATCCACTTTGCCAAAGCACAGCCCCCACACCACTAGAGGGATATCTTCAACCACCAACTTACCATCCTGCGACAAGGCCGAGTATAGCCCACAAAGATCTCCGCCACGGCACAACCCAAGGGGGGGCGCCAACCCAGACAGGAAGATCACATCAGTGACTCAACCCACTCAAGTGACGCACCCTTCCTAGGGACAGCATTAAAGAGCACCAGTAAGCCAGTGACTCAGCCCCTGTAATAGGGTTACAGGTGGAGAGAGGGGAACCGGCCAGGCAGAGACAGCAAGGGCGGTTCGTTGCTCCAGAGCCTTTCCGTTTACCTTCACACTCCTGGGCCAGACTACACTCAATCATACGACCCACTGAAGAGATGAGTCTTCAGTAAAGACTTATAGGTTGAGACCGAGTCTGCGTCTCTCACATGGGTAGGCAGACCATTCCATAAAAATGGAGCTCTATAGGAGAAAGCCCTGCCTTCAGCTGTTTGCTTAGAAATTRTAGGGACAATTAGTAGGCCTGCGTCTTGTGACCGTAGCGTACGTGTAGGTATGTACGGAAGGACCAAATCGGAAAGATAGGTAGGAGCAAGCCAGTCAACTAGTTGACTGTTCTAGTCAACTGGTCGACTAGTTCAGGTGTTCCCAAACATTTTAAGTCGGGGCTCCCCTTCCAGCATTGCTCCCCTTTCAGCATTGCCCCCCTTCCAGCATTGCCCCCCTTCCAGCATTGCTCCCCTTCCAGCATTGCTCCCCTTCCAGCATTGCTCCCCTTCCAGCATTGCCCCCCTTCCAGCATTGCCTCCCTTCCAGCACATTGGCTCCCCTCCAGCATTGCCCCCTTACAGCATTGCCCCCTCTTCCAGCATTTCCCCCTTCCAGCATTTCACCCTTCCAGCATTTCCACCCTTACAGCATTGCTCCCCTTCCAGCATTGCTCCCTTCCAGCATTGCCCCCCTTCCAGCATTGCTCCCGAACTAGCATTTCCCCCTTCCAGCATGCTCCCCTTCCAGCATTGCTCCCCTTCCAGCATTGCCCCCTTACAGCATTGCTTCCCCGAACTAGCATTGCTCCCCTTCCAGCATTGCCCCCCTTCCCAGCATTGCTCCCTTCCAGCATTGCCCCCTTCCAGCATTGCTCCCCGAACTAGCATTGCTCCTTCCCAGCATTGCCCCCTTCCAGCATTGCCCCTTAACAGCATTTGGCCCCCTTACAGCATTGCTCCCTACAGCATTGCTCCCCTTACAGCATTGCTCCCCTTCCAGCATTGCCCCCTTCCAGCATCGCCCTCCTCCAGCATTGCTCCCCTTCCCAGCATTGTCCCCTTCCAGCATTGCCCCCCTTCCAGCATGCTCCCCTCCAGCATTGCTCCCCTTCCAGCATTGCTCCCCTTCCAGCATTGCTCCCTTACAGCATTGCCCCCTTCCAGCATTGCCCCCTTCCAGCATTTGCTCCCCGAACTAGCATTGCTCCCCTCCGCATTGCTCCCTTTCTAGCATTGCTCCTTTCCAGCATTGCCCCCTTCCAGCATTGCTCCCTTCCAGCATTGCCCCCTTACGCATTGCCCCCCTTACACAGCATTGCTCCCCTTCCAGCATTGCCCCCTTCCAGCATTGCCCCCCTTACAGCATTGCTCCCCTTCCAGCATTGCTCCCTTTCCAGCATTGCTCCCTTTCCAGCATTGCCCCCTTCCAGCATTGCTCCCCCTTCCAGCATTGCTCCCCTCCAGCATTGCTCCGCTTCCAGCATTTCCACCTCCAGCATTGCCTCCCTTCAGCATTGCCTCCGCTTCCAGATTTCCACCCTTCCAGCATTGCCCCCTTACAGCATTGCTCCCTTCCAGCATTGCCCCCTTCCAGCATTGCCCCTTACAGCATTGCTCCCCTTCCAGCATTGCTCTTTCCAGCATTGCTCCCTTTCCAGCATTGCTCCCTTCCAGCATTGCCCCCTTCCAGCATTGCTCCCTTCACACTTGCCCCTTCCAGCATTGCTCCCTTCCAGCATTGCCCTTTTCCAGCATTGCCCCCTTCCAGCATTGCCCCCTTACAGTATTGCCCCCCTTACAGCATTGTCCCTTCCAGCATTGCTCCCCTTCCAGAATTGCTCCCTTCCAGCATTGCTCCTTCCAGCATTGCCCCGAACTAGCATTGCCCCCTTTCCAGCATTGCCCCTTTCCAGCATTGCTCCCTTCCAGCATTGATCCCTTTCAGCATTGCTCCCCTTTCCAGCATTGCCCCCTTCCAGCATTGCCCCCCTTCCAGCATTGCTCCCCTTCCAGCATTGCTCCCTTTCAAGCATTGCTCCCTTTCCCAGCATTGCCCCTCCAGCATTGCCCCCTTCCAGCATTGCTCCCCTTCCAGCATTGCCCCCCTTCCAGCATTGCCCCCCTTACAGTATTGCCCCCTTACAGCATTGTCCCTTCCAGCATTGCCCTCCAGAATTGCTCCCCTTCCAGCATTGCTCCCCTTACAGCATTGCTCCCCGAACTAGCATTGCCCCCTTTCCAGCATTGCCCCCTTTCCAGCATTGCTCCCCTTCCAGCATTGATCCCTTTCCAGCATTGCTCCCCTTCCAGCATTGCTCCCTTTCCAGCATTGCCCCCTTCCAGCATTGCTCCCCTTCCAGCATTGCTCCCTTTCCAGCATTGCTCCCTTTCCAGCATTGCTCCCCGTAATGTTTACCGCATTGGCTCCCCTTCCAGCATTGGGAAACATCCCGCGCTCCCCCTATGCGCCCCTGCACGTGCCACGTCTATTTCTATGGGCACAAGCATCTTTCACGACACAAACGGTTCACACCCCTCTTGTTGCAGGTTTCAAGCACATTTCCTTCAATTCTACACATTTTGTCATGGGGTGCAGAGAACATTTTGCACTTTTAAAGCTCCAATTCTATACATTATGCCTAATGTGTGTAATGTGTATTCCCTACAGTTTGGGAACCACTGGACTAGTCGACTGTTCTGCAGCTGAACGATGATGATGATGATGATGATATTCAACTGGCAGATTTCGTTTGGCGGCAGATGGCAGTCCYCTAACACAATGTTAACTTTTAAGCCTTTCTCTAACCCTAACCTTACTGAAACTAAYCCTAACTTTAATCTTAACCGAACTCTTGTCCCTAAACCTAACCTTAATCCTAACCTTAATTCATTTCGACCCCTATGCTTAATCTTATTTTTTTTTGTTCTGCCAGTGTAATATACTCTTCATATGTTTCATAGCTAAGGGTTGATCAATTCTGTTGAGATTAAGAGTGACCTTAAATAATACACAACCCATGATTTAGCATAATAAACCAATGATATCGATGTAGATTATTGGACCAAAAACGCCTATGTGCTAAAGGAACCTACAAGAACCCACAGGAGTCCACAGGAACCTACAAGAACCCACAGGAGTCCACAGGAACCTACAAGAACCCACAGGAGTCCACAGGAACCTACAATAACCTACAACAACCCACAGGAGTCCACAGGAACCTACAATAACCCACAGGAGTCCACAGGAACCTACAAGAACCTACAAGAACCCACAGGAGTCCACAGGAACCTACAAGAACCCACAGGAGTCCACAGGAACCTAAAGGAACCTATATGATTCTAAAGGAACCTAAAGGAAGTAAGAAGATATTGCTTTAGATGTAAAACACAATGCTGGTCTTGTGGACACACAGGGTGTGCAGGCATTTGTTCCAGRCCTGCACTAACACACCTGATTCACCCAAGGCTTTATGATGATTTGATTAGTTTAGTTAGATTGTGGTTCCCCAGGATCAGGCTCAAAGATCCCTGCTTTACAGACCAGAAAGGACAACCAAATATGATTCAAAGTAAGTTACATGTTCTCTATAGAAAGAAAACCCACAAAATATTTGAACCTTTTCAAAAATATATGTTTTTGATAGCAAAATACAAAAAAAATGTGAATTGGTCAAGTTGATACATTTGGCAATTTCTGACTAAATATAACTTAATTTCAGATTTGTATACCTTTATACAATATGTTCCATCACACGTCGATGCTTTTCATCCACTTTGATGTGATTTTTATAGAATTTCACAGTTTTCTTACCACAAAAGTTTCCAACCATTGAAGCCCAATGTAGCATTTTTGCATATATATTTTTTTTTAGAAACAGAGGCCTATTACAAGTATTTCTGAGGAGTAGTGAAAATGTTTCCTCATTTGGATCTATGCTTGGGTCTCACCGGGTTGTTAAGGATTCTACACATCTATCCAACTTTAGTCACAGGGTTGTTAAGGATTCTACACACCTCTCCAACTATAGCCAACCCAACCACCTATGGACAGTTGTTAAAAGAATCTGCTCTGTGTGTAGTCCGTTGATCTGCTAGTTTTGCTGTAGTTAGATAGCCTCTGGGCATTAGCTTTGCATTACCTCCCAACTAGTGGCTCTGCAATACAGTGACTGGGAAAGGTCTACCGCAGGTCAACCACACAGGACCCAGGGCAGATTCAGCCTGACTGTATAGACTTCTAATGGATATCCGGTGGTTTGAACCTGGCAGCCGCTTCCACTGCACACAGCGTAATAAATTAAACTTCACACCACATAGGACCTTCATCACTGTCTCCTCATACGGTGGTTATTCAATACTGTAGTTGAGCACCTCGTAATTACACGTCAGGATGAGGCTGCAAGTGACTGTTGGGATTAGAGATATTGTTGGTCGACTGTGATTATATTTGTTTAGTTCACTCTTCGTTGACTTTAGAGAGGGCACAGTTTTATTGACACAATATGTACAGTGAGCTCTAAAAGTATTGGGACAGTGACACATTCTTTGTTGTTTTGGTTCTGTAATCCAACACTTTGGATATGAAATTATACAKTGACTATGAGGTTAAAGTGGAGACTGTCAGCTTTAATTTGAGGGTACTTTCATCCATGTCGGGTGAACCGTTTAGAAATTACAGCACTTTTTGTACATAGTACCCCCCCATTTTACTGTGTATTAAAGTAGTAAYAAGTTAAGTATTTGGTCCCATATTCTTAGCACTCAATGACTACATCACGCTCGTGACTCTACAAATTTGTTGGATGCATTTGCTGTTCGTTTTGGTTGTGTTTCAGATCATTTTATGGCCAATAGAAATGAACGGTCAAATCCAAAGTGCTGGAGTACAGAGCCAAAACAACAAGATAAAATGTACTATCCTAATGCTTTTGGAGCTCACTGTAGGTGTAATACGTATGTATTGTAGATGGAAGGGGTTCGAAGCACTGTCGCAGAAGTTCACAAACGCTGTGAAGGAATGGATGTAGTCCTTTGACAATATGCCAGCTATTTACTTTTTTACTACGCTAGTAGTTTGCAGATGCTTGACTTTCTAAGATATRTTTTGTTACTTGGTGTTAACCAGGACACAGACACTTGGCGATAATCAGAGCAGGCCTATTTTCAGTTGATTTTAACACAAATGTTCTTCCATTTGTGGCGAGGAAGAACGGATTTCAGTCCTGCTTTGCTCTTTTAATTTAACTAATTGCCCTGTTGTAGAATAATATAGAGTAGAAAAATATAAATCTGCACACTGTTATGCTGCTCCTAAAGTGTTTAAGAAGAAAAGTACAACTAGGTCTTTGTCAGGACCTGACCTGATGTTATTGTAGAACAATAACAGGTGAAAATGAACAGGGAGCATAGAGGTGAATTTAGCACAGAGTTCTGCAAGTCCGTTTGCGTTTAGAAGTGCAAACTGTGCCTTTAACTCAAATTGACAGTTGAACCGCTCCAAAGACTAAAATACCTCGGAACCAGGAGAAACAGGTGCCACTTTCCACTAGAACCCAGTCGACCACAAGCAGACACAATGCCTCTCAGAACTACTCTTCATTCTGTCAGAAATAATATCTGGTTTACCAGCCCAGTGTTTCTCATGTCATATTGTGTGTGTGTGTGTGTGTGGTGTGTGGTGTGTGTGTGTGTGTGTGGTGTGTGTGTGTGTGTGTGTGTGTGTGTGTGTGTGTGTGTGTGTGTGTGTGTGTGTGTGTGTGTGTGTGTGTGTGTGTGTGTGTGTGTGTGTGTGTGTGTGTGTGTGTGTGTGTGTGTTGTGTGTGTGTGTGTGAGAGAGAGAGTGAAAGAGAAAAAAATAGAGAGTGTGTGTATATGTGTGTGTATGTACATACATTTGTGTGTTTTTGTGCAAATAAATGTGTGTGTGTGTGTGTGTGTGTGTGTGTGTAGAAGTCTTCAGGGGCCTCTGGCTATCTATCACACCGCGTGCAGACAGACTGTTAGGGCCCTGACCAGAGCTGCTGTTTCAGGCCTGTGAAGCCTGAGACAAAGCTGCATGCACATCCCCACTGTGGCTGCCCTGTTTCCGGCAGATGCCCCAGCACTGAGCCGAGGGGGATCCCACCACAAAGTGAAGGTTGCGTAAAAAAAAGAATAAAACAATTTTAAAAAGAAAAAGAGAGGCTCCCTCCTTCAACCTGAGGGCCGACTCTTTCCGCTGGCCGGGCTCGTGGGAGACATCCTAGGTGCACTGTGGTCGACATCCACTCCGAGCAGATGTTCGAGAAAGTCAACCTTTTTTTGTTGAGTTGTCACCGCAGCCCAACCAGCGTAACGGATTTGTCTTCCTCCTCATTTCGAGTAACCGTCTCTCTTCTACTGTATGTCTAAACAATGCTGGAGGCTGTGGTTCATCTGGAGCGCTCTTCAGCACCACACCATTTCAATATATATATGTAGCATTAGCAAATTCTTTAGGAGATAACAGTGTCTCAGTTGTTTATTCATTGTGTAAAACATGTACTCCACGTCAGAGTCATGTTGGTATTTTATCAATAGACTGAATTAACTTATATGTACTGTATGTGCATGTGGAACGGCTGGTAGTGTGTCCTAGTTTTGTCAGACCCCGTAGTTGTGTCAGACTCCTAGTTGTGTCAGACTCCTAGTTGTGTCAGACTCCTAGTTGTGTCAGACTCCTAGTTCTGTCAGACTCCTAGTTCTGCCAGACTCCTAGTTCTGCCAGACTCCTAGTTCTGCCAGACTCCTAGTTCTGCCAGACTCCTAGTTTTGTCAGACTCCTAGTTTTGTCAGACTCCTAGTTTTGTCAGACTCCTAGTTCTGTCAGACTCCTAGTTCTGCCAGACTCCTAGTTTTGTCAGACTCCTAGTTCTGTCTGACTCCTAGTTCTGTCAGACTCCTAGTTTTGTCAGACTCCTAGTTTTTGTCAGACTCCTAGTTTTTGTCAGACTCCTAGTTGTGTCAACTCAAGGGCCTGTATCAACTGAGGGTCAAGAGTTTGTCATTCACAAGCTCAGATGCCTCTAGTGCATAGTACACCACTTCCACTGTATTAATAAAATAAAACAATCTTATGTCATGTGAGGTTGACAGTTAATGCACGAGGTGAAACTGCATCTGCTACTGGTCGCCCCAGGCGCATTTTGTTATTGTTTGGTTTATGACATGGAGCAGAGGATCATTCCGCACCGTGGTAAAACCAAAATAGTCCTACGTAGTCTGATCATTCTGCACCGTGGTAAAACCAAAATAGTCCTACGTAGTCTGATCATTCTGCACCGTGGTAAACCAAAATAGTCCTACGTAGTCTGATCATTCGCACCGTGGTAAAACCAAAATACGT
>NC_036842.1:38276928-38299211 GCF_002910315.2 Salvelinus sp. IW2-2015 | reverse complement strand
CTGGCAGATTTCGTTTGGCGGCAGATGGCAGTCCACTAACACAATGTAACTTTTAAGCCTTTCTCTAACCCTAACCTTACTGAAACTAAACCTAACTTTAATCTTAACCGAACTCTTTCCCTAAACCTAACCTTAATCCTAACCTTAATTCATTTCGACCCCTATGCTTAATCTTATTTTTTTTTGTTCTGCCAGTGTAATATACTCTTCATATGTTTCATAGCTAAGGGTTGATCAATTCTGTTGAGATTAAGAGTGACCTTAAATAATACACAACCCATGATTTAGCAAATAAACCAATGATATCGATGTAGATTATGGACAAAAACGCCTATGTGCTAAAGGAACCTAACAAGAACCCACAGGAGTCCACAGGAACCTACAAGAACCACAGGAGTCCACAGGAACCTACAAGAACCCACAGGAGTCCACAGGAACCTACAATAAACCTACAAGAACCCAAGGAGTCCACAGGAACCTACAATAACCTACAAGAACCCACAGGAGTCCACAGGAACCTAAAGGAACCTACAAGAACCCACAGGAGTCCACAGAACCTATATGATTCTAAAGGAACCTAAAGGAAGTAAGAAGAATATTGCTTTAGATGTAAAACACAATGCTGGTCTTGTGGACACACAGGGTGTGCAGGCATTTGTTCCAGCCCTGCACTAACACACTGATTCACCCAAGGCTTTATGATGATTTGATTAGTTTAGTTAGATTGTGGTGCCCCAGGATCAGGCTCAAAGATCCCTGCTTTACAGATCAGAAAGGACAACCAAATATGATTCAAAGTAAGTTACATGTTCTCTATAGAAAGAAAACCCACAAAATATTTGAACCTTTTCAAAAATATATGTTTTTGATAGCAAAATAAAAAAAAATGTGAATTGGTCAAGTTGATACATTTGGCAATTTCTGACTAAATATAACTTAATTTCAGATTTGTATACCTTTATACAATATGTTCCATCACACGTCGATGCTTTTCATCCACTTTGATGTGATTTTTATAGAATTTCACAGTTTTCTTACCACAAAAGTTTCCAACCATTGAAGCCCAATGTAGCATTTTTGCATATATATTTTTTTTTAGAAACAGAGGCCTATTACAAGTATTTCTGAGGAGTAGTGAAAATGTTTCCTCATTTGGATCTATGCTTGGGTCTCACCGGGTTGTTAAGGATTCTACACATCTATCCAACTTTAGTCACAGGGTTGTTAAGGATTCTACACACCTCTCCAACTATAGCCAACCCAACCACCTATGGACAGTTGTTAAAAGAATCTGCTCTGTGTGTAGTCCGTTGATCGCTAGTTTTGCTGTAGTTAGATAGCCTCTGGGCATTAGCTTTGCATTACCTCCCAACTAGTGGCTCTGCAATACAGTGACTGGGAAAGGTCTACCGCAGGTCAACCACACAGGACCCAGGGCAGATTCAGCCTGACTGTATAGACTTCTAATGGATATCCGGTGGTTTGAACCTGGCAGCCGCTTCCACTGCACACAGCGTAATAAATTAAACTTCACACCACATAGGACCTTCATCACTGTCTCCTCATACGGTGGTTATTCAATACTGTAGTTGAGCACCTCGTAATTACACGTCAGGATGAGGCTGCAAGTGACTGTTGGGATTAGAGATATTGTTGGTCGACTGTGATTATATTTGTTTAGTTCACTCTTCGTTGACTTTAGAGAGCACAGTTTTATTGACACAATATGTACAGTGAGCTCTAAAAGTATTGGGACAGTGACACATTCTTTGTTGTTTTGGTTCTGTAATCCAACACTTTGGATATGAAATTATACACTGACTATGAGGTTAAAGTGGAGACTGTCAGCTTTAATTTGAGGGTACTTTCATCCATGTCGGGTGAACCGTTTAGAAATTACAGCACTTTTTGTACATAGTACCCCCCATTTTACTGTTTGTTTAAAGTAGTAAAAAGTTAAGTATTTGGTCCCATATTCTTAGCACTCAATGACTACATCACGCTCGTGACTCTACAAATTTGTTGGATGCATTTGCTGTTCGTTTTGGTTGTGTTTCAGATCATTTTATGGCCAATAGAAATGAACGGTCAAATCCAAAGTGCTGGAGTACAGAGCCAAAACAACAAGATAAAATGTACTATCCTAATGCTTTGGAGCTCACTGTAGGTGTAATACGTATGTATTGTAGATGGAAGGGGTTCGAAGCACTGTCGCAGAAGTTCACAAACGCTGTGAAGGAATGGATGTAGTCCTTGACAATATGCCAGCTATTTACTTTTTTACTACGCTAGTAGTTTGCAGATGCTTGACTTTCTAAGATATTTTTTGTTACTTGGTGTTAACCAGGACACAGACACTTGCGAATCAGAGCAGGCCTATTTTCAGTTGATTTTAACACAAATGTTCTTCCATTTGTGGCGAAAGAACGGATTTCAGTCCTGCTTTGCTCTTTTAATTTAACTAATTGCCCTGTTGTAGAATAATATAGAGTAGAAAAATATAAATCTGCACACTGTTATGCTGCTCCTAAAGTGTTTAAGAAGAAAACAACTAGGTCTTTGTCAGGACCTGACCTGATGTTATTGTAGAACAATAACAGGTGAAAATGAACAGGGAGCATAAGAGGTGAATTTAGCACAGAGTTCTGCAAGTCCGTTTGCGTTTAGAAGTGCAAACTGTGCCTTTAACTCAAATTGACAGTTGAACCGCTCCAAAGACTAAAATACCTCGGAACCAGGAGAAACAGGTGCCACTTTCCACTAGAACCCAGTCGACCACAAGCAGACACAATGCCTCTCAGAACTACTCTTCATTCTGTCAGAAATAATATCTGGTTTACCAGCCCAGTGTTTCTCATGTCATATTGTGTGTGTGTGTGTGTGTGTGTGTGTGTGTGTGTGTGTGTGTGTGTGTGTGTGTGTGTGTGTGTGTGTGTGTGTGTGTGTGTGTGTGTGTGTGTGTGTGTGTGTGTGTGTGTGTGTGTGTGTGTGTGTGTGTGTGTGTGTGTGTGTGTGTGTGTGTAGAGAGAGAGAGTGAAAGAGAAAAAAATAGAGAGTGTGTGTATATGTGTGTGTATGTACATACATTTGTGTGTTTTTGTGCAAATAAATGTGTGTGTGTGTGTGTGTGTGTGTGTGTAGAAGTCTTCAGGGGCCTCTGGCTATCTATCACACCCGTGCAGACAGACTGTTAGGGCCCTGACCAGAGCTGCTGTTTCAGGCCTGTGAAGCCTGAGACAAAGCTGCATGCACATCCCCACTGTGGCTGCCCTGTTTCCGGCAGATGCCCCAGCACTGAGCCGAGGGGATCCCACCACAAAGTGAAGGTTGCGTAAAAAAAAGAATAAAACAATTTTAAAAAGAAAAAGAGAGGCTCCCTCCTTCAACCTGAGGCCGACTCTTTCCGCTGGCCGGGCTCGTGGGAGACATCCTAGGTGCACTGTGGTCGACATCCACTCCGAGCAGATGTTCGAGAAAGTCAACCTTTTTTTGTTGAGTGTTCACCGCAGCCAACCAGCGTAACGGATTTGTCTTCCTCCTCATTTCGAGTAACCGTCTCTCTTCTACTGTATGTCTAAACAATGCTGGAGGCTGTGGTTCATCTGGAGCGCTCTTCAGCACCACACCATTTCAATATATATATGTAGCATTAGCAAATTCTTTAGAGATAACAGTGTCTCAGTTGTTTATTCATTGTGTAAAACATGTACTCCACGTCAGAGTCATGTTGGTATTTTATCAATAGACTGAATTAACTTATATGTACTGTATGTGCATGTGGAACGGCTGGTAGTGTGTCCTAGTTTTGTCAGACCCGTAGTTGTGTCAGACTCCTATGTGTCAGACTCCTAGTGTGTCAGACTCCTAGTTGTGTCAGACTCCTAGTTCTGTCAGACTCCTAGTTCTGCCAGACTCCTATTCTGCCAGACTCTAGTTCTGCCAGACTCCTAGTTCTGCCAGACTCCTAGTTTTTTCAGACTCCTAGTTTTGTCAGACTCCTAGTTTTGTCAGACTCCTAGTTCTGTCAGACTCCTAGTTCTGCCAGACTCCTAGTTTTGTCAGACTCCTAGTTCTGTCTGACTCCTAGTTCTGTAGACTCCTAGTTTGTCAGACTCCTAGTTTTTGTCAGACTCCTAGTTTTTGTCAGACTCCTAGTTGTGTCAACTCAAGGGCCTGTATCAACTGAGGGTCAAGAGTTTGTCATTCACAAGCTCAGATGCCTCTAGTGCATAGTACACCACTTCCACTGTATTAATAAAATAAAACAATCTTATGTCATGTGAGGTGACAGTTAATGCACGAGGTGAAACTGCATCTGCTACTGGTCGCCCAGGCGCATTTTGTTATTGTTTGGTTTATGACATGGAGCAGAGGATCATTCCGCACCGTGGTAAAACCAAAATAGTCCTACGTAGTCTGATCATTCTGCACCGTGGTAAACCAAATAGTCCTACGTAGTCTGATCATTCTGCACCGTGGTAAAACCAAAATATCCTACGTAGTCTGATCATTCCGCACCGTGGTAAAACCAAAATAGTCCTACGTAGTCTGATCATTCTGCACCGTGTAAAACCAAACTAGCACTACGTAGTCTGATCATTCTGCACCGTGGTAAAACCAAACTAGCACTACGTAGTCTGATCATTCTGCACCGTGGTAAAACCAAACTGGCACTACGTAGTCTGATCATTCTGCACCGTGGTAAAACCAAACTAGCACTACGTAGTCTGATCATTCTGCACCGTGGTAAAACCAAACTAGCACTACGTAGTCTATCATTCTGCACCGTGGTAAAACCAAACTGGCACTACGTAGTCTGATCATTCTGCACCGTGGCAAAACCAAACTAGCACTACGTAGTCTGATCATTCTGCACCGTGGTAAAACAAACTGGCACTACGTAGTCTGATCATTCTGCACCGTGGCAAAACCAAACTAGCACTACGTAGTCTGATCAATTCTGCACCGTGGTAAACCAAACGAGCACTACGTAGTCTGATCATTCCACCCACGTGGTAAAACCAACTAGTCCTACGTAGTCTGATTCATTCTGCACCGTGGTAAAACAAACTAGCACTACGTAGTCTGCCTGTGTTCTATCGCACTGGCAATTATGTCAGAGGGTATAAAACATTATTTGTTGTTTCAATTAACATCTTTGTTGTTGTAATATCGCAAACGGACGAGGCAGTTTCACCTCTACGGATTACGGCTTTAAAGGAAACCCAAACTTAACCGTTATGTTAGTTAGTAACTGATTCTCATCTCCATGATTTTAAACAGTTAAAGCAGTGGAAGATTAACCTGAAATTAAAAATGTATTAAAGACTACGCATATACTTAAAGGGCATGTCGTGTGGCAATACCAAATGTACAAATTACTGGAGTAGTTTGAGGTAGATGTGTACATGTAGGCAGGGATTAGGAGAAAGTGACTGGTAGCAGGATGAATAATTATAATAATAGTAAACAGTATGGCAGCAGCATAAGTGGTATAAGATAATGAGAACAGTTTAATTTCACTTAAAATATGGAAATTATTGTTATTATATGAGGAGTAATATATAATTTAAAAAAAACAAATACAAATAAACCTTATGGAACAGCAGAGACTGTGAAGAGACACACACACAGGCACAGACACATGTATACACACACACATGATAACATACGCACTATACACACACGTACACATACATTTTGTGTTATAGATATGTGGTAGTAGAGTAGTGGCATGAGGGAACACAATGTGTTTTGAAATCTGMTGTGAAATGTATTGTAATATTTATTTATTTTAATTGCTGGACCCCAGGAAGAGGAGCTGCTGCCTTGGCAGGAACTAATGGGGATCCTTAAGGCCAGGCACCACAGGCTAATATGGATTTATTTTTTCTTCTTTACTCTCATCAGACTGAAACTTTACCAGTTCAAAGTATACATAAATTCAATATATTATTGTATTACAAGTTTTATTTATTTGTAAATTAAAATATGCAAATTAGGCAACCTATCCTTAAATATGTGCTAATTTGCATATTACAAGAATCTGTTTTTCAACACATTGCTTCAATGCAGATTTTTTATTTTGTTTTATTGTGATAAGACACTCAATGGTCAGACTTTTACAGATCAGTTCATCAAAATATTGTCATTTCATGGAATTATTTAAAAAAACACTATTCACATGTATGACGGATGCATATTTAGCATATATTTACACATAAAATGACACTTAAAATCAAAACGACACAAGATATTAAAAAAGCCTCTGTAAAAGTCTGACTATAAGACCTAAGAACCTGTGTGTGGAATAATGGGAATGTATGTCCTTTGAAGACTGAGAAAAATGAATTGGCGCACCGGGAACATGAGCATTTTTAAAGATAGGCTAATGCAATTAAAATGTACTTTCCATAAATATGACAATTTATGTCACATTAATTAAACTCTTATTCATATATCACTTCTAAACTGACAAATAAACATCAAATATACCTTTTACATATACATTAGCACATTTAATATGTTTGTTTCAAGCAGTAGAGGATATGCTTTGAATACTGGTCTGTTTGGCAAATATGCAGTTTTGGGCAAATTCTCATATCACTTTGCTCAATTTGTCACATACAATGATTTTGTATGGCTGTTGAAATGTGCAGAACATGAATCAGCTATGCCTGCCCCATATGTAAGGCCCTCTTTGAGTTGTTGCTGGTGACGCTTTGCTTTCTTGACTGTGTCATGGGACCTGCGCCTACTCTTGACACACTCCATTGAAGCAGCATCAACTCTCACAACTCCTCTCTGATTGCTCCAGTGTCACCAAAGTGTTGTCAAGCCATAATTTGTTCATCACATTTGCTATAGCAGTGGCTCTCTCATTGAACGTGGCTACTGCCATACTGGATGCTCCGTCAATGTGGCTTTTGCCCACGGAGARAGTTTTGTGGCATCGCGACTATATTAGAGAGTTCAGACATTCATTTGCATTCTGGGTACCTCCGTGCTACATTCTTTGGAGGACGTTATCATTTGACATCCTATGATATACAGCTACCATTTTCTGTGCAACCTCTCTATTAAAAATGTATGGCCTCCAAGGTGTTTGTGACAGGTTGGATCTTCACCATTTTCTATGGCTCGCTGGTACCAGATCCAATGCACACACCTATCCCGTAGTTGGAAGTGAATCCTCTCTTGRGCCAWGTGCCATCGAAGGATACATTAATGTCTATGATGTCATCCTCATCCTCCTTCAGRAACTCTGCTATGTCTGGGTCTCTATCTGCGTATGCTCTTCTAATTATCTTTGCAGCYCTCTCCATTGACTGTAGCCCTCTCTGAATCTCTGCAACTAAAGTGGGGGGGAAAAYTACTTATTACAGTGCCTTGAAAAAGTATTCATCCCCCTTGGCGTTTTTCCTATTTMGTTGCATTACAACCTGTAATTTAAATCGATTTTTCTTTGGATTACATGTAATGGACATACACAAAATAGTCCAAATTGGTGAATGGAAATTWAAAAAATTACTTGTTTCAAAAAATTCRKKAAAAAATTAMCATGGAAAAGTGGTGCGTACATATGTATTCACCCCCTTTGCTATGAAGCCCCTAAATAAGATCTGGTGCAACCAATTACCTTCAGAAGTCACATAATTAGTGAAATAAAGTTCACCTGTGTGCAATCTAAGTGTCACATGATCTGTCACATGAACTCAGTATATATACACCTGTTCTGAAAGACCCCAGAGTCTGCAACACCACCAAGCAAGCGGCACCATGAAGACCAAGGAGCTCTCAAAACAGGTCAGAGACCTTAAAAAATATCCTAAACTTTGAACATCCCATTATTAAAAAATGGAAAGAATATGGCACCACAACAAACCTGCCAAGAGAGGGCCGCCCACCAAAAGTGACAGACCAGGCAAGGAGGGCATTAATCAGAGAGGCAACAAAGAGACCAAAGATAACCCTGAAGGAGCTGCAACGCTCCACAGCGGAGATTGGACTATCTGTCCATAGGACCACTTTAAGCCGTACACTCCACAGAGCTGGGATTTACGGAAGAGCYTCCAGAAAAAAGCCATTGCTTAAAGAAATAAATAAGCAAACACGTTTGGTGTTCGCCAAAAGGCATGTGGGAGACTCCCCAAACATATGGAAGGTACTCTGGTCAGATCAGACTAAAACTGTCTGGCGCAAACCCAACACCTCTCATCACCCTGAGAACACCATCCCCACAGTGAAGCATGGTGGTGGCAGCATCATGCTGTGTTTTTCAWTMGCAGGGACTGGGAAACTGGTCAGAATTGAAGGAATGATGGATGGCGCTAAATACAGGGAAATTCTTGAGGGAAACTTGTTTCAGTCTTCCAGACATTTGAGACTGAGACGGAGGTTCACCTTCCAACAGGACAATGACCCTAAGCATACTGCTAAAGCAACACAAGTTGTTTAAGGGGAAACATTTAAATGTCTTGGAATGGCCTAGTCAAAGCCCAGACCTCATTCCAATTGAGAATCTGCGGTATGACTTAGATTGCTGTACATCAGTGGAACCCATCCAACTTGAAGGAGCTGGAGCAGTTTTGCCATGAAGAATGGGCAAAAATCCCAGTGGCTAGATGTGCCAAGCTTATAGAGATATACCCCAAGGGACTTGCAGCTGTAATTACTGCAAAAGGTGGCTCTACAAAGTATTGTCTTAGGGGGGGGGGTGAATAGTTATGCACGCTCAAGTTTTCTGTTAATTTTGTCTTATTTCTTGTTTGTTTCACAATAAAAATGATTTAGCATCTTCAAAGTGGTAGGRATGTGTAAATCAAATGATACAAACCCCCCCAAAATCTATTTWAATTCCAGGTTGTAAGGTAACAAAATAGGAAAAATGCCAAGGGGGGTGAATACTTTCGCAAGCCACTGTATGTCTGTTGACATTACAGACATAACTGCAGGACTAAATATCAGCATGTTACCCTATGTAAATATTAGCATATCAGCACGCATTTACGTTATGTAAAGCTAATTTCTCACTAATCACATTAGGCTACAGCCCTATGACACRGTAGGCCTATGTGACKGTCTCATTGTATAGTTGTTTTCCTATCACTCTGTTTTGTTAACATTGAATACATTTGCTGGAACAAGGAAGTAAATATTATTTATACACAGCAAGTCACCTGACAATAATGGGCTACTCTCCCTTTTTATTTACCTGTCATGTCTCTGATATGAGCTGAGAAGCAAGGAAGGAATCCCTAAGACTGCATTACCAAGTCCAAGTTCGTGGGCTAGAATAATAATTCTCACATTTATATCAAATGCCACATCTCCCCTGGAGTAGTCCTGCAGCATGGAGGAAGTGTAAACACTCCTCCTAAATGCATCATGATCACCTTCACAGTCTGCACATTCTATCATGACAGAATTACAGAATCACTGGTTGGTGAAGTCTGTGGTGATTTTCAGTCCAGTGTTCAGACAATTAGGGCAAATCAAATCATGTACAGTTTGGTTTATTTGAGACATGTGAATAAAAGCCACTGTTGGCTGGCTGCTAGATTGATCGCTGCTTGTTGTCATCTTCATTTCAACTCATTTGAGTCTCAACGCGCTGCTGKGGGCTACCTCCTTTTCCTCCTCTACCTGTAGTGCCACTGCCTCGATCGGCGGATCAGGCAGTTGTTTTCTTTGATTCACTGCGTTTCTCGCATTGGCTAACTGAGATCGCCTATTTTTATTCACATACCGTAGGTATATTCTTTGACATTTTCTCATTTGGTCTCTCTTTACATTTGATTCTTCGCGGAAGATATTTTCAAACAAGGAAGCGCTGTGTGGCACGTGAGGCCATTTAACCAATCAGGTTGCCGGAAAGGGCCTTTAAATGCCAGTAACCAATCGGATGTCAGGAAATTACTAATCTTTCAGCACTAGGCACTAGGTCTATAAAGGATATAGCCATGTATGGACTAGCTAACGACATGCTCCGGAAAACAAGCGTTTGAACGATATATGATTCAACATGGAGAGTTTTAAAAATAGCGGTTGAAGTTCTACATGAAACATGCTATCAAGAACGACATTTATGTTAGTTGACCGAGTTGGGATAAATTATACAAATAAAGTATTTATATACATTATTGCCGATACATTTTTGTACATTTGATAATGATATTTACAATTGGCTCATTCATCCCCCTCCTCTCCCCTGTAACTATTCCCCAGGTCGTTGCTGCAAATGAGAACGTGTTCTCAGTCAACTTACCTGGTAAAATAACGGATAAATAAAAATAAAATAAAAAATATTTGATTTGATATAGTTGCAAAATATCCCAAAATCTGAAAATTGACAGATGGAAGCAAATTCACAATTCTTGCCTGTGGTGCCTGGTCTTAATAAATACAAATGTCTCTGTTTTACTTGTGCCAATATAGTGGACTGCATGCTTAACACTATCTGGTTCGATCTAAAAATACATTTTTTTGTGAAATTAGCAAGCCTAGTGGTAGTCTTTATCAGAAGTGGGTCACTTGATGAGAAGTGCCACGGTCTGTCTGTCTTGAGCCGACATCGAAATGAATCAATACTGCCATCTAGTGTTAATGGGTAATATAATAACACATAATTGTCTTTATGAAATTAGTGGATGGATGGACCATCAATTCTAGTTGGTTTAGGACTATAATGGAGTTCAATGTCTAGACGGTCTAGGTCTGTAATCGAGTTGGATGTCTAGTCTATGAAATTAGTTCTATAGTGGAGTACAATATCTAGTCTGTCTAGTCTGTCTAGATCTATAGTGGAGTTGGAGGTGTTGGATGTCTAGTCTAGTTCTGGTTCATCTATATTTATAGAGTTGAATATCTAGGCTGAGTAAACGCTGCAGTTGTCGGGCTCAAGCTGAAATTACATTTAAATGTAAAGCACTGTGCTTTTGTAGACAACAGGCCTTTGATTGAATCCTGGGCCTATACTCTAGATCAACCTCAATCAGCGCAAAAGCCATATCGAAAAAACACAAGCGATTACCGGGCCATATTGAAAAAAACACAAGGGATTGGGTGGGCCATATTGAAAGAACACAAGGAATTGTCGGGCCATATCGAAAAAACACAAGCGATTTGCGGGCCTTATTGAAAGAACACAAGCGATTTGCGGGCCATATTGAAAAAAACACAAGGGATTGGGTGGGCCATATTGAAAAAACACAAGGGATTACCGGGCCATACATAGACTGTTATGGTAATGATTGTTTTACATATGATAAAATATGGCCCTTTATAATGCATATAGCCGTATTAACATATTAAAACAAAATAAGATATCAATATTTGTCCAGCCTTTGCTGCTATTCTTGCAGATGTGCATAATATGCTGCGATCCTAATCAAAAAGTATTTAACTCCAAATACCAAAAATTTAGCTAGAATATTGTACTATTTAAACTTAAAACATTTTTAAATGTTTTGTTGCACTGCATGGATCACCCGTTCGGTTGAATGCAGCGTTGGCTTATGGTGCACTCAAAATGTATTGTCGTTGAGTAGACAGCCTAGGCTACTAGGTTACTGCCCAGATGTTGCTGAAATAGGCCTACGTGTGTCTCCTTTGCATGGTGTTTTGTCGCAGGTTTTGTTTTTTGGTTAGTCAAGCATTAAAAACCGAAGCCAGACTACAACATTTTAGTAGCCTAGCTAAAACTGTGGCATGTGTCTGTCTGTCAACTTTCCCTCTGCTGCTTTGCCAGTAAGCGGGACGAACGAAAGCAGCGCAATTGAAGTTTCTTTCACCAATGTGAGCACATCAGGCTATAATTTCATGAAGTAGATGACTCAACTGCAGACTCATTTATACTCGCTTGCGTGTCCTATTGTCCTTTAGTAGTAATTTATACCCGCGTCTGAATCCTTTATCTTATAACTTTTTAACAACCAAGATTACATTTTCTGTAGGCTACAGCAATGACCTGTTGGAACCTAAGCTTGAAGTGGACATTTTTTTATTTTATTCAGCTTTATTCAATTGTATTCTTCATACTATAAAATAATGCCACGGAATTCTAAGCAAATTTTGTCTGCTAAATGAACTTGTGTACCCACAGCCATATGGCATAGCCAGATCAAGACCTAACATAAGTAGAACGCAGAATACGCTATTCTGTTCTTCTGAAATATACTATATTTTCGTCATATCATGTTTCTTTAGACCTGTAGTTTGGACGATTCTACGGGCCTGTGACTYATATGGCCCCTAAAAAAATATTAGAACATTAGGAACAAAAATGTATATATTAAATTATTAACCTATCATCCTTAATTTAATATTTTATTTACAATGTACTAATAAAACTAACGGTTTCTTTTTCTTTTCTTGTGGGAGCCTCTGTATTGCCCCCCTCTATTTACATGAAATGGTTCCGTCCTGCCCCAAACCAGGCGGGAACGGTACTTGCTAGCAGTAAATTGCGAGTGAGGAGTGAGGTGTGCATCATGTCTCAGCTTCCTAAAGAAAAATCTGGCTTCRATAAACGAAAAGAAAGACAGGAGAGAGAAAAGGAAGGGRGACAGTGTCTCTCACCCAATTTTTTACAAAGGAAGATGGGTGTAGTCCGTGAGTGGTGGAAATTAACCTGTTAGTTTAGTCCATAGTGAAATAGCCTACTTTTGCTCTACTAACATTAGTTACATAATATCTTCACAGAAAATACTGAGTGTTTACATTTCGCTCCTCTTTTAGCCGACATTTAATCAATGCAGGCAAATTCATAATAAATCAGTTGTCCCTGCCCCTGCCTGGTGCCAGGCCCAACAGATGCAGCTTCAGGCTCAGCAGCCCTGTCTCCACATCCCCATACCCCTGAACCAGCCCTACTTCCAACTGAAGGAGGTGAGCAGCATTGTGTTGAATGACATGTCAGTTGGCATAATTGCAGGTACAGCAATGKATTGAGGACAGGAATGTGATTCTCCAGTCAGGAAAAATCTCACTTGATACAGAGGCAGCCAATATCAGCGCCTTAAAGGAAGAGATGCAGGCTCTTAAAAGATGGATGAGAGTCTCTCCTGTCTGAGGCAACACTGATTGCTACGCAAATGGATGTTGCACCTCAATTTAYTAAGGAACACAGCCGCCAGAGGAAAAGGAAGAGATTCCATGATGAGACAGCTCAGGACAGTGCAACAAAMGTGTTTTTTTACTGCTATGGACAACATCATAAGTGACTTGGACACTAGGTTCCACACCACTGCAAAAATTGTTGAAGAATTTTCTGCTGTTTTGGCAGATTAGTGAGGATAAAGTCTCTTCTGTGTACCAACCACTGATCATGAAGTATTCCAGAGATCTCACACCTGAGTTTCAAAATGAAGTAAGACACCTGAACACTGTWTATGCTGCCACTTTCCCCCCTAACTTGTCCCCTCTTGGTCTCCTGAATGCAATTTGTAAGATGCAGCTGCAAAGCATTTTTGGAGAAGTGTGCATTGCTTTAGGTATATTTTGCACACTACCTGTGACTGTTGCTGGTGGCGAGAGAGCTTTCAGTAAGCTAAAACTGATTWWAAAAACTATTTGAGGTCCACTATGTCCCAGGACAGGCTTTGCAGTCTTGCCATGCTGTCCATTGAAAGTCAGTTAGCTAGAAAGCTGGACTTCAAAGACTTGATCAGTGACTTTGCTAYCTGGGCTCTTGGTGAGTAAGTCTGTGCAAGGGCCAGTGATAACTGTTAAATGGCATGGCTATGATATTGGATCACTACACACATGATGCCCACCAGGCTGAGAACAAGACTGGAACAATATATATCTTCACAAATAGATGGCTGGATTGGCCATAACATTTGTTGATGCACAATAAGACCCAAGTGGAAGAAACCTATTGATTTGGGTGACCACTTCACCTTTGCTCTAGCGCGCACCATCAGGCCTTTTCATTTCCATTTTCCATTTCCTCTTTTTTACAGGCTGCTTATTGTCTAGTTGGTATGGTATCTTGTTCAAAAATCTGCTGCTGATTTTATTATTGTTATATCATTCTATAGATGATAATGTTAATTGATTTGAATTGAAGAAGGTTAATGTATATTTAGTTATAATTTATTTTAACTTTATGTTAAGAGAATTTTCCATTCAAAGAATTTTCCATTAAAATTACATTTAAGACTGTAAAAGATGGCCTTTAGCACATTTCTTATAGAGGGTATCAGTCTTGCATAAAAAAGTGAATTCCACTGTATGCAGAATGTTGCATGCATGTCTGCACAGTGTTATAATTTTCAACAGCTCACTGTAAGTAAATATCGCCACTAATATTGGACTACAAAGAAGAGTTACAAGCCTGCCAAAGGTAGAGGTTATTTACAGCTTTGGAATGGGTCGATTGGGTTTCTGGAGTGTGTGGTTAGCCGCAATTGCGGCAGGGTTGGTGTGGCCTGTGGTGGTGGGGCCCCAATGTGATATCTTTTCATGGGGCCCAAAATCCCTGGCGGTGCCGCTGGCCCTCCTAGAACACGTTTGAAACTTTCGGTCCTTGTAGAAGACTCAGTCATTGCTATGTATGATATGATACTGGCTGGGCTGGCTCATTTGTGGGAGTGTGTGTGGTCCTGGGATGAGAGGTGTGTGTGGTGTGCAATGCAACTGTTGTTTGGCGTGCAGCACGTTGGCAGGCATAGCTGTGACTTATAGTGCAGCGCATAGGGGGCTGGTATTGAAGCAGGTCAAAATTAATTGACAAACCAAATCATTAGAAATGTGTCACAGCCTCGGCCTATTTCTTTATTTAACCTTTGTTTAACTAGGCAAGTCAGTTAAGAACAAATTCTTATTTACAATGACGGCCTAGGAACAGTGGGTTAACTGCCTTGTTCAGGGGCAGAACGACAGATTTTTACCTTGTCAGCTCGGGGATTCAATCTAGCAACCTTTCGGTTACTGGCCCAATGCTCTAACCACTAGGCTATCTGCTGGTTACTGGCCCAACGCTCTAACCACTAGGCRATCTGCCGCCCCAGGCTGTGTTTTTGACACATCAAATAAAATGTTATTTGTCACATGCYCTGAATACAACAGGTGTAGGCCTTACAGTGAAATGCTTACACATGCTCTAGATCTACGGTTGTCCAGGTCAGCTTTGCCTTAGGGCTGGATTAAATCCGTATCACGCAAGTTCAGCTCTATAGCGCAATTGAGATTTAAAAGTAAATTCGTATGGAGCTGACATACAGTGCCTTTGGAAAGTATTCAGACCCCTTGACTTTTTCCACATTTTGTTATGTTACAGCCTTATTCTAAAATGGATTACATTGTTTTTCCCCCTCATCGATCTACGCACAATACCTCATAATGACAAAGCAAAAACAGTTTTTTTGAAAATGTTACTAATTTATTACAAATACAAAACAGAAATATCACATTTACCTATTCACACCCTTTACTCAGTACTTTGTTGAAGAAACCTTTGGCAGCGATTACAGCATCAAGTCTTTTTGGGTATGACGCTACAAGCTTGGCACACCTGTATTTGGGGAGTTTCTCCCATTCTTCTCTGCAGATCCTCTCAAGCTCTGTCAGGTTGGATGGGGAGCGTTGCTGCACAGCTATTTTCAGGTCTCTCCAGAGATGTTCGATCAGGTTCAAGTCCGGGCTCTGGCTGGTTCCTTCGGCGGAGATATTTTCAAACAAGGAAGCGCTGTGTGGCACGTGTTAAGCCAATTTAACCATCAGGTTGCCGGAAAGGGCCTTTAAATGCAGTAACCAATTCGGATGTCAAGGAAATTACTAATCTTTCAGCACTAGGCACTAGGTCTATAAAGGATATAGCCATGTATGGCTAGCTAACGACATGCTCCGGAAAAACAAGCGTTGAACGATATATGATTCAACATGGAGGTTTAAAAAAAGCGGTTGAAAGTTCTACATGAAACATGCTATCAAGAACGAATTTATGTTAGTTGACGCGAGTTGGGATAAATTATACAATAAAGTATTTATATACACTTATTGCCGATACATTTTGTACATTTGATAACGATATTTACAATTGCTCATTCATCCCCTCTCTGCCCCTGTAAATATTCGCCCAGGTCGTTGCTGCAAATGAGAACGGTGTTCTTCAGTCAACTTACCTGGTAAAATAACGGATAAATAAAATAAAATCAAAAATTTGGATTTGATATAGTTGGCAAAATTATCCAAATCTGAAAATTGACAGATGGAAGCAAATTCACAATTCCTTGCCTGTGGTGCTTGGTTCTTAAATAAATACAAGATGTTCTCTGTTTTCACTTGTGCCAATACTAGTGGACTGCATGCTTAACACTATCTGGTTCGATCTAAATACAGTTTTTTTTGTGAAATTAGCAAGCCTAGTGGTAGTCTTTATCAGAAGTTGGCGTCACTTGATGGAGATAGTGCCACGGTCTGGTCTGCTTGAGCCGACATCGAAAGAATCAATACTGGCCATCGTGTGTTAATGGGTTAATATAATAACAACATATTGTCTTTTATAAATGTAGTGGATTGGATGGAGCCATCATTCTAGTTGGTTTAGGATATAATGGGAGTTCAAGGTGTCTACGACGGGTCTTAAGGTCTGTAATCGAGTTGGGATGTCTAGCGCTATGAAATTTAGTTGTCTATAGTGGAGTACAATATCTTCTGGTTAGTCTGTCTAGATCGTATAGTGGAGTTGGAGTGTTTGGATGTCTGAGTCTAGTTCTGGTTCATCTATATTGTATAGAGTTGAATATCTTAGGCTGGAGTAAAACGCTGCAGTTGTCGGCGTCAAGGCTGAAATTACATTTAAATGTGTAAAGCACTGTGCTTTGTAGACACAGCCTTTGATTGAATCCTGGGCCTAACTTAGATCAACCTCAATCAGCGCCAAAAGCCATATCGAAAAAACACAATGCGATTACCGGTGCCATATTGAAAAAAACACAAGGGATTGGGTGGGCCATATTGAAAGAACACTAAGGAATTGTTCGGGCCATATCGAAAAAACACAAGGCGATTTGCGGGCCTTAATTGGAAAGAACACAACGCGATTTGCGGTCCATATTGAAAAAAACACAGCGGATGGGTGGGGCCATATTGAAAAAACACAAGGGATTACGCGGGGCCATACATAGACTGTTTGGTAATGATTGTTTTTACATACTGGATAAATATGGCCCTTTAATCATAATAGACCGTATGTAACATATTAAACCAAAATAAGAAAATAGTCATATTTGTCAGACTTTGCTGCTTCCTTGGCAGATGTGCATAATATGCTGGCGATCGCTAATCAAAAAGTATTTAACTGCCAAATACGAAAAATTTAGGCTAGACGATATTACTATTTAAACTTAAAACATTTTTTAAATGTTTTTGTTGGCACTGCAATGGACTCATCCGTGTCGTTGAATGCAAGCGTTGGCTTATGGTGCACTCAAATGTATTGGTCGGTTGAGTAGACAGCCTAGGCTACTTAGGTTCTGCCCAGAATTGTGCTGAAATAAGGCCTACGTGGTCTCCTTTTGCCATGGTTGTGTTTGTCGCAGGTTTTGTTTTTTTGGTGTAGTCAAGGCATAAAAACCGAAGGCGCAGACTACAACATTCTTAGTAGCCTAGCTAAAACTGTGGCATGTGTCCCTGTCTGTCAACTTTCCTCTGCTGCTTTTGCAGTAAGCGGGACGAAGAAAGCAGCCGCATTGAAGTTTCTTTCACCAATGTGAGCACTATCGGGCTAATAAATTTCATGAGTAAGATGACTCAACTGCAGAACTATTATACTCGGCTTGCGTGTCCTTATTGTCCTTAGTAGTAATTTAACCGCGCGTCTGAAGTCCTTTTATCTATATACTTTTTACAACCAAGGATTAAATTTTCTGTAGGCTAGCAGCAATGTCTGTTGGAACCTAAGCTTGAAGTGGACATTTTTTTTTTATTTTTTAATTCAGCTTTATTTCAATTGTATTCGTTCCATACTATAAAAATAATGCACGGAATTCTAAGCAAATTTTGTCTGCTAAATGAATTGTTGTACCCACGAGCATATGGCATAGCCGATCGAAGACCTGACCATAAGTAGAACGCAGAATAGCGCTATTCTGTTCTTCTGAAATAATACCTATATTTTCGTCATATCATGGTTTCTTTAGACCTGTAAGTTTGGAACGATTCTACGGGCCTGTGACTGATTATGGCCCCTAAAGAAAATATATAGAGACAATTAGAACAAAAATGTATATATTGAAAATTATTAACCTATCATCCTTAACTTTAATATTTTATTTACAATGTACTGAATAGAATACTAACTGGTTTCTTTTTCTGTTTTCTTGTGGGAGCCTCTGTATTTGCCCCCTCTATTTACAATATGAAATGGTTCCGTCTGCCCCACATCCAGGCGGGAACGGCTACGTTGCTAGCAGGTAAATTGCGGAGTGAGGATGTGAGGTGTGCATCATGTCTCCAGCTTTCCTAAAGAAAATCTGGCTTGCCATAATAACGAAAGAGAAGAAGGAGAGAGGAAAGGAAGAGGCGACAGCTGTCTCTCAGCCAATTTTTTACAAAGGAAAGATGGGTGTTAAGTCCGTGAGTGGTTGGAAATTAACCTGTTAGTGTTAGTCATAAAGTGAATAGCTGCCCTACTTTTTGCTCTAGCACACATTAGTTACATAATATCTTCACAGAAAATACTGAGTGTTTTTACATTTCGGCTGCCCTCTTTTAGCCGACATTTTAATAATGCAGGCAAATTTCATAAATAAAGTCCAGTGTGTCCCTGCCCCTGCCTGGTGCCAGGGCCCAACAGATGGCAGCTTCAGGCTCAGCAGGCTGTCCTCCAACATCTCCCGATACCCCTGGAACTCAGCCCTAACTTCCAACTGAAGGTAGGTGAGCAGCATTGGTTGTTGAATGACATGTCACGTTGGCATAACTTGCAGGTACAGCAATGATATGAGACAGGAATCGTGATTCTCCAGTCAGAAAATCTCATTGATACAGAGGCATGCCAATATCAGCGGCTTAAAAAAGGAAGAGATGCAGGCTCTTAAAGATGGATGAAGAAGTCTCTCCTGTCTGAGGCACACTGGATTGCTTACGACAATGGATGTTGCACCTCAATTTATATAAACTAGGACACAGCCGCAGAGGATAAAGGAAGATAGATGATAACACATGAGGTGAGTACGGAGGCTTTCCGTAGGACGTAGTGGTTGCTGTGAACAATGTTGTTTTGTTCTAACTCGCACTGCTATGGACAAATCATACAGTGGATCTGGCACACTCAGAGTTCCACACCACTTGGAAGAATTATATGTTGAGGAATGAATTCTGCTGTTTGGCAGATATGATGGGATTAAGAGTCAATTACTTTCTGTTCTGTGTACCAACCATGAGATCCAGTGGAAGGTAATTACCGAGATCTCACAGTCTCCTGGCTTGAAAAGATGATATGCTAGAGTACAACTCTTACTGAAGCACTGCTGTAAATACTAGCTTGAGACCACTTTCCACCTACTAACTTTCGCCTCTTTGGTTCTCCTGAATGTGAAATTTTGATAAGATTGGCCAGCTGAAAGTCATGTTTTGGGAGAGTAGTGCTATTTGCTTTAGGTATTACATTTTGCAGCACTATACCTGTGTATGTTGCTGGTGGCGGAGAGTTTAGCTTTTTCAGTAAGCTATAAAACTGATTTTAAAAACTATTTTGAGGTCCACTATGTCCGGCGTAGGGATAGCGACTTGCGTTTTGCTGGTCAGATCATTTGCCGAACTGTCGAGTTGAAGTCTAGTTAGGAAGAAGCGTGGTACTTCAGTAGACCTTGAGGTCTTGATGACGGTTATTTGCTATGTCTGTGGCTCTTGGTAGAGTGGTTAGTACCCTGTGTAGGAGGGTCACATGATGTAGATGGAACTGTTAAGATGGGCGATGGTCTATGATATTGGAGTCACTCGAAACACCACTATGCTCACAAACTCAGGCTGAGAAGCAAGACTGAGAACAATATTTAATATTACTTCCAATAGATGCTGATTGGCATAACATTTAGCTACTGAATTGTCATGCACATACAGACCACCAAGTGGCAAGAAACCATGGACTTGACTTTGTAGCAGTGACCACTCACCTATATATGGACTCCTAGTTAGGCCGCACCATCAGGCACGTTTGGTCATTTCTCATTTTCTCATTTCCTGGGCTTTTACAGGCTGCTCTCATTGTCTAGTTGGTATGTATGACTTAGGTTAAAAATGCTGCTGCTAAGATGTTATTGTTTTGTTCTAAATATCACAGATTCGGTGCAGTAGACTGATAATGTTATATGTATTTTATAGATATTGAAGAAGGGATTAATGTATATTTAGATTTGATAATATTCTATTTTGAACTTAATGTTAAGAGAATTATACTCCATTGCAAGATATTTTTACCATATAAATTACATTTAAGACTGTAAAAGCATGGCCTTTAGCACATTTCTTATTAGGAGGGTATCAGTCTTGCATAAAAAAGTGAATTCCACGGTATTGCAGAATGCTGATGCATGCATGTCTCGCACAGTGTTATATTTTCATGCACATTGCTTATCCTGGTAAGTAAACAGGCGAACATCTTATCATAAATATGGACTCAGAAGAGATGCATTTAACAAGGCCCTGCGCAAAAGGTAGTAGGCTGTATTTAAGGCTTTGGATATGGGTCGATTGGGTCTTCTGGAGTGATGTGGTGTAGCCAGCACATTGACGGCAGAGGTTGGTGTGGCCTGTGGTGGTGGGGCCCCAATGTGATATCTTTTCATGGGGCCCAAAATCCCTGGCGGTGCCGCTGGCCCTCCTAGAACACGTTTGAAACTTTCGGTCCTTGTAGAAGACTCAGTCATTGCTATGTATGATATGATACTGGCTGGGCTGGCTCATTTGTGGGAGTGTGTGTGGTCCTGGGATGAGAGGTGTGTGTGGTGTGCAATGCAACTGTTGTTTGGCGTGCAGCACGTTGGCAGGCATAGCTGTGACTTATAGTGCAGCGCATAGGGGGCTGGTATTGAAGCAGGTCAAAATTAATTGACAAACCAAATCATTAGAAATGTGTCACAGCCTCGGCCTATTTCTTTATTTAACCTTTGTTTAACTAGGCAAGTCAGTTAAGAACAATTCTTATTTAGCAATGACGGCCCTAGGAACAGTGGGTTAACTGCCTTGTTCAGGGGCAGAACGACAGATTATTTACCTTGTAGCTCGGGAATTCATCTAGCAACCTTTCGGTTACTGGCCCAATGCTCTAACCACTAGGTATTCTGCTGGTTACTGGCCCAACGCTCTAACCACTAGGCCATCTGCCGCCCAGGCTGTGTTTTTTGACACATCAAATAAAATGTTATTTGTCACATGCGCTGAATACAACAGGTGTAGGCCTTACAGTGAAATGCTTACACATGCTCTGAGATCTACGGTTGTCCAGGTCAGCTTTGCCTTAGGGCTGGATTAAATCCGTATCACGCAAGTTCGCTCTATAGCGCAATTGAGATTTAAAAGTAAAATTCGTATGGAGCTGACATACAGTGCCTTTGGAAAGTATTCAGACCCCTGACTTTTTCCACATTTTGTTATGTTACAGCCTTATCTCTAAAATGGATTACATTGTTTTTCCCCCTCATCGATCTACGCACAATACCTCATAATGACAGCAAAAACAGTTTTTTTGAAAATGTTACTAATTTATTACAAATACAAAACAGAAATATCACATTTACTATTCACACCCTTTACTCAGTACTTTGTTGAAGAAACCTTTGGCAGCGATTACAGCTCAAGTCTTTTTGGGTTGACGCTACAAGCTTGGCACACCTGTATTTGGGGAGTTTTCTCCATTCTTCTCTGCAGATCCTCTCAAGCTCTGTCAGGTTGGATGGGGAGCGTTGCTGCACAGCTATTTTCAGGTCTCTCCAGAGATGTTCGATCGGTTCAAGTCCGGCTCTGGCTGGCCACTCAAGGATATTTCGAGACTTGTCCAAAGCCACTCCTCCTTGTCTTGGCTGTGTGCTTAGGGTCTTGTCCTGTTGGAAGGTGAACCTTCGTCCCAGTCTGAGGTCCTGACGCTCTAGAGCAGATTTTCAACAAGGATCTCTCTGTACTTTGCTCTGTTCATCTTTGCCTTGATCCTGACTAGTCTCCCAGTCGGCCCCTGAAAACCATCCCCACAACATGATGCTGCCACCACCATGCTTCACCGTTAGGCATGCCAGGTTTCCTCCAGATGTGACGCTTGGTATTTAAACGCAAATAAATCT
>NC_036842.1:38270476-38276903 GCF_002910315.2 Salvelinus sp. IW2-2015 | reverse complement strand
CAAATAAATCTTGGTTTCATCAGACCAGAGGTGCTTTAGGTGCATTTTGGCAAACTCGAAGCGGGCTGTCCTGTGCCTTTTACTGAGGAGTGGCTGCCGTCTGACCACTCTACTATAACGGTCTGATTGGTGGAGTGCTGCAGAGATGGTTGTTCTTCTGGAAAGTTCTCCCATCTCCACAGAGGAAATATAGACCTCTGTCTGAGTGAGCATCGGGTTCTTGGTCACCTACCTGACCAAGGCCCTTCTCCCCAGATAGCTCAGTCTGGCCGGCAACTGTGTTCTTGGGGACKTTCAATGCTGCAGAAATGTTTGGCACCCTTCCCTAGATCTGTGGCTTSAKACAATCCTGTCTCGGAGCTCTACGGACAATTCCTTCAACCTCATGGCTTGGTTTTTGCTCTGACATGCACTTTCAACTGTGGGACCTTATATAGACAGGTGTGTGCCTTTCCAAATCATGTCCAATCAATTTGTAGAAGTTGTGGAAAAATCTCAAGGGTGATCAATGGAAACAGGATGGACCTGATCTCAATTGCAAGTCTCATAGCAAAYGGTCTGAATACTTATGTAAATAAGGTATTTCTGTTTATTTATTTTTTATTAGCAAACATCTTGCTTTGTCATTATGGGTTATTGTGTGTAGATTTCTGAGATTTGTTTGAATTTTTTATCCATGTTATAATAAGGCTGTAACATAACAAAATGTGGAAAAAGTCAAGGGGTTTGAATACTTCCCGAAGGCAGCTACTTCCCGAAGGCAGCGTTGTGCATAGTGCTGAACATAGCGCCATAGTGCTGAACATAGCGCCATAGTGCTGAACATAGCGCCATAGTGCTGAACATAGCGCCATAGTGCTGAACATAGTGCTGAACATAGCGCCATAGTGCTGAACATAGCGCCATAGTGCTGAACATCCTGCAACTAATGATGTCCAGCCGCTCGACAACCTGCCCACTCGACCCCATCACCACTTCCCTTCTCTAGACTATCACATCCCTCATCAACTCATCCCTGACCACTGGCTGCATCCCCTCTGACTTCAAAAAGTRGCTCCCCTCCTCAATAAACTAATACTCGGCCCTCTGATTCCAACTACAGACCAGTATCCCTTCTTTCTTTTCTTTCCAAAACACTTGAAAATGCTGTTTCTGACCAACGCTCTCGCTATCTCTCTCAGAACGACATTCTTGACACGAACCAGTCATGCTTCAAGATGGGTCACTCAACTGAGACTGCTCTTCTCTGTGTCACAGATGATCCCCGCACTGCCAATGCTGACTCTCTCTCCTCTGTTCTCATTCTCCTATTTCTATCCGCTGCCGTGAACCATCAGCTCCTCCTCTCCACCCTCTCAGGGCTGAGTGTCTAAGGCTCTGCACACTCTTGGATTGCATCCTACCTGGCAGGCTGCTCCTATCAGGTGACTTGGAGAGGATCTGTGTCTGCACCACGTGCTCTCACTACTGGTGTCCCCCAGGGCTTGGTTCTAGGCCCTCTCCCCTTTTCTCCATCATATCCTCACACGGTCTCTCCTATCGTTGCTATGCAGATGACACTCAACTACTTTTGTCATTCTCCCCTTCTGACACCCAGGTGGCGACAAGTATCTCTGCGTGCCTGCCAGATATCTCAGATTGAATTAGTGGGCCGACATCCAATCTCAATTTCAACAACATGGAGCTGCTCTGACTCCCAGGGAAGGCCTGCCGCTCCAACACCTCTCCATCACGGTTGACAACTCCANGCTCCCCTCCTCAATAAACTAATACTCGGCCCTCTGATTCCAACTACAGACCAGTATCCCTTCTTTCTTTTCTTTCCAAAACACTTGAAAATGCTGTTTCTGACCAACGCTCTCGCTATCTCTCTCAGAACGACATTCTTGACACGAACCAGTCATGCTTCAAGATGGGTCACTCAACTGAGACTGCTCTTCTCTGTGTCACAGATGATCCCCGCACTGCCAATGCTGACTCTCTCTCCTCTGTTCTCATTCTCCTATTTCTATCCGCTGCCGTGAACCATCAGCTCCTCCTCTCCACCCTCTCAGGGCTGAGTGTCTAAGGCTCTGCACACTCTTGGATTGCATCCTACCTGGCAGGCTGCTCCTATCAGGTGACTTGGAGAGGATCTGTGTCTGCACCACGTGCTCTCACTACTGGTGTCCCCCAGGGCTTGGTTCTAGGCCCTCTCCCCTTTTCTCCATCATATCCTCACACGGTCTCTCCTATCGTTGCTATGCAGATGACACTCAACTACTTTTGTCATTCTCCCCTTCTGACACCCAGGTGGCGACAAGTATCTCTGCGTGCCTGCCAGATATCTCAGATTGAATTAGTGGGCCGACATCCAATCTCAATTTCAACAACATGGAGCTGCTCTGACTCCCAGGGAAGGCCTGCCGCTCCAACACCTCTCCATCACGGTTGACAACTCCASTGTGTCCCCTTCACAGAGTGCAAAGAACCTTGGCGTGACCCTGGACAATACCCTATTGTTCTCTGCAAACAACAAAACAGTGACCCGCTCCTGCAGGTTCATTCTGTGCAACATTTGTAGAGTACAACCTTTCCTGACACAGGAAGAGGCGCAGGTCTTAATCCAGGCACTTGTCATATCCCGTCTAGACTACTGCCGCTAGAGGGAGCTGTGACGTCAATGGTGGGCGTTAGTGGGATCGTGAGATTTTGGATGTTTCTTCCTCAATCTTGGAGAATGCCGTGTACTGAACACTACCGACTTTTCTCTGTCCATGTTAATTCAGGTATGTAATGCGCAAAAAGTGCAATATGACTCACAAAATATTGACATAACATGGTTAACTACATAGTCCATGAGTTTGGTGATGTTTGAAGGCAATTGAAGGGAGTTTTAACTGAGTGAAAAACTGTTTTTAACCGAGTGAAAAACCSCTGCAACTTATCCAGAACACCGCAGCCCGTCTGGCATTCAACCTTCTCAAGTTCTCCCATGTCACCCCGCTCCTCCGTACACTCCATTGCCTGCCAGTCGAAGCTCGCATCCACTACAAGACCATGGCGCTTGCCTATGGAGCAACAAGAGCAACTTAAATAACATATCTGTTGTATCCCCCCCAACAAAATACAAATAAAATGCATTTGTCTTTTCCTACTAGCACTGACTTCTTTATTGAAGAAAAATTTAATTACTTCGACTGTGATATGTAGTTGTCTCACCTCGCTATCTTACGATGAATACACTAACTGTAAATCGCTCTGGATAAGAACATCTGCTAAATGACTAACATGTAAATGTAATGTGTTGTTAGCATAGCTATGCTTTAGCCATCAAAAGGGGTTTACACCCATTCAGCTGAACTCATTCCTGTGTGGACAGAGCAGTCAGGTTTAACCTAACACATGTAAAACCATCAAAGTTACCCGTTTTAGTGGAATCGTTCTAAAACCGTAGCTAAGGTAAGTGACGTGCAAGGTAAGTGACGTGCAATAGAGCCTCTGTTTCTATGATGGCTGATGTACAGTAAAACTCCAGCCCACATGTTGCAGGTGGTCCCATAACACCATTCTACAGTTGTTTATTGATATTCTAGTTTTGTCCCTTTAGGGCACCTGTAACCCCCCCTTGCTTACCTACGTTGAAATGCTTGGAATGGTCTTCCTGTGAAACGCATTAAGCAATGCCCACGTTCATTTCTACTCCCGTCTCATGTCATGTCCTTATATTAGTTGTATAAGTAATACAGTGTGCTATACAACAAAACTGGCGACGAGGAAGAAACGTTCTCACGTTTGTGCTCATCATCTTTGGCAGAAAGTCTTGAGTTAGAAAGTCTTTTTTTTTTTCGTCGTAGAAAGACGCAAACAAAACGTGGAGCTGCCGGTCGAGTGATGCTAGCTAGCTTTTGATGTCACGGCAACGAGAGCCTCGAGGGATAGGAAGAGTTTCGCGTGCGGGGAGAAAGTGAAGTCAGCGTGAGTTAAAAGAAAGGAAAGAAAGGGGTCTGGAGTAAGGACCGTCTGAAAAGTGTGAAGAAAGAAAAATAAACCGAAAATGTCTTCATGATTTGGAAATATAGGAACATTTGATGGATCTGTGGAACAATGGAGTTCTTACACAGAACGTTTTGAGTACTTTGTGTTGGCAAATGGAATTAAAGCAGAAGTTGTGCCAACATTTTTGACTGTTATGGGGGGAAAAACATTCAATCTACTGCGCAGGCTAGTAACGCCTGAAAAACCAGGTGATAAATCATATGATGAAATTGTGGCTACCTTAAAAGGACATTATTCTCCCAAACCACTGATAATCGCAGAGAGATTCCGGTTTCATAAGAGAAATCAAGATGAGGGGGAATCAATCTCACAGTTTGTGGCTGTATTGAAACAGTTARCTGAACACTGTGAATTTGGGAGATCAATGAGTGACACTATACGTGATAGGTTAGTGTGTGGCATGCGCAGCTAGGCAATTCAGAAACGCCTTTTGACTGAGCGTAACTTAACATTGCAGAGAGCAATAGAAGTGAGTACGTCAATGGAAATGGCAAATAAAGACGCACAACAGCTAAGTGCATCGACCAAAGTGCATAAGGCGTCTACGTGGTTAAAAAACAAGGCAGGAGGTGGCAAGCCATGCTATCGCTGTGGGAAACCAGGTCACCAAGCAGAGGAGTGTTGGTGCAAAGACTTAGACTGCAGAAGTTGTGGGAAAAAAGGTCACATCGAACGTGCATGTAAAAACAAAAAGACACAATCAAACAAAAGTACTGAACAAAGGAAAAGCGACTTCAGGAAGTACAAAAAGAAAGTGCATGAAATGGAGCACACAGAGGATGAACAAAGTGATACCCTGTCTGAAGGGGAAGAATCTTTGCATGTCATGTCCATTTCAGACAATGGATACGGCTACTGGGTGACACCGCTACTGGATGGAAACGCAGTACAGATGCAAGTGGACACTGGAGCAGCCATATCTTTGCTGTCTGAGGCTGTATACAAGGAGAAACTACATCACCTCACACTACAGCCCACAAAGATGACGCTGAAAACATACACCGGTGAGTTTGTTCCAGTGAGAGGAAGCGTGATTGTTACGGTGGAGCTCAACAAACAGAAGGTAAAGCTACCACTCTACATTGTGAAAGGCAACCATCCAGCATTGCTAGGARGCACATGGCTGGAAAAGATCAAACTAAACTGGCAGGAAATTCACATGGTTGCAAAAGAGGACACAAACCTACAAGGGATATTGAGGAAACACGCGGATGTGTTCAAAGGAGAACTTGGCAGTATGAAGGACATAACAGTTAAACTGACCGTGAAACCAGACAGCAAGCCAAAAAGCTTCAAAGCTAGACCTGTCCCATACGCCATAAAACCAAAAGTTGAAATTGAGCTAAACAGACTAGTCGAGAGTGGAGTATTGGATCCAGTGAATGTTAGTGAATGGGCTACACCCATTGTTCCAGTCAAAAAAAAAGATGGATCACTCAGACTCTGTGGTGATTTCAAAGTCACCATTAACCCAGTCTTGACTGCTGAAAAATATCCACTACCCCTCATTGACGACCTCTTTTCTGGTTTAGCTGGAGGACAAAAATTCAGTAAGATAGACTTATGTCAGGCCTATCTACAGATGCATGTGGACCAAGTCACAAGAACTGTTGACCATAGTGACTCACAAAGGACTGTACAGGTACCGGAGGCTTCCTTTTGGAATCACCTCAGCTCCGGCCTTGTTTCAGAGAGCTATGGACCAGATACTGAGCGGGCTCACTGGGGTCCAATGTTACCTCGATGATCTACTCATCACCGGCAAAGACGAGCAGGAGCACCTGAGAAACCTGAACGCTACACTACAGAGATTGGAGGAGTACGGTCTGAGGGTCCGGAAYMACAAATGCGAGTTTTTCCYGCCCTCTGTTGAGTACCTGGGCCACGTCATCGACAGTTCGGGGCTCCACAAGGCGCCATCGAAYGRGAAGGCCGTTGRGGAAGCTCCATCCCCACAGAACGTGAGTCAGCTGAGATCATTCTTAGGACTACTGACATACTACGCAAAGTTTGTGCCAAACCTAGCTAACATGAACTTTTGAACAAAAGCAAACAGTGGAAGTGGACAGACAGATGTGAGGAGGCCTTCAAGAAAGTGAAAACAGCCGTAGCTCTGTCAGAAGCCCTAACCCACTTCAACCCCAACTTGCCATTACAGTTGGCATGTGATGCATCGCCATATGGCGTTGGTGCAATTGTCTCACACATCATGCCATCAGGTGAAGAAAGGCCAATTGCTTTCGCATCACGGACCTTAAGTAAAGCCGAGAGCAATTATGCACAGATAGAGCGTGAAGCACTCGCCATTGTGTTTGGAGTTAAGAAATTTCATCAGTTTCTGTTTGGCCGACGATTCACACTGCTGACGGACCATAGACCCCTCACCTCC